>NC_085902.1:3900000-4147912 GCF_034447905.1 Colletotrichum destructivum
AAGGGAGTACCGACTAACAACCAGTTGGCTCTGACGTTGCTTCGGGTAGGTGAAGCCAATCGAGCTCCCTTCCCGCCACCGGCACAGGTGAAGCGTGCTCCCCCGGACAAGGCCATCGACATTGAAGAAGACGTTATCAGTGCTTCCTGGGGTGACGAGCCTCTTGGCGCATCACATGAGCAGCTTGAAAACGTTGCTGAACGTGACGGAGAGATGGCGCAACGTGCCGGCGGCGAAGACACCGAAGTGCAGCAAGCTATCGGACATGGGAGCAAACGCGAAAAGATCTTTGGTCTTCTGAAAGGTGGCGCCAAGGAGGTGGTCAAAGCAGCCGCGACCGTCGACAAGATCAGAGCCAAGACCGGTTCCGAGAACGCAAAGACGCGCATCGGGGTCGTTCCATCATCCAACGACGATGAACAGACTGTCGGGCCAATGGAGTTCAGCGCCCGCTATGACGGCCAAAAGGGATTCGTCTACGTCAACGCGGCTGCCGGTTTTGTGGCGTTCAACAAGAAGTCCATCACGGAAGAAGATCTCGACACAGTCTGGGCTGTCAACATCGACGGCATCACCCAACTCCGGAAGCATTCCGGCTATGGTATGAAGGCCAAGCTCTATTCGGGCTGGGCCACAGACGGGCCAATCTACGACAGTTTGAGGATCGTTGATCAGGAGGACAAGCACTTTGTTGTGACTGCTCTCCCTTACAGGGACGCGCTTTTCAACCGGTTGTGCGCAATCAGCAAGACCACCAAGTGGGAAGTCTGGTAAACTTATCTAGAGATGAAGTGGTAGAAGCGAGCTGGAATGGGGGGTTTCTTCTTCTTCTTCTTAGTTTCTCGTAAACACTTGAAGTACACCATCACATTAGGCAACTTGACAATCGATTGACTCTTCCTTTATGAGAACTTTAATGGGCCGTTCGGTCGGGCTTTTGCACCGGAAATATGCGGAGCCGGAGCCAACCTACCGTCCGTCGGGGCACCGGTTGTGAGCACCGTTCGCCGAATAGCATTGGAACTTAATTGTACTAAGACAGCGGCGATGTCCAAATCCATTAGTCCCCGAGAGCACTGCTCTGATCTGGCAATGCTGGGAAAGGTATCGATCAAGGACTAAATCATAAGTATGGAAGATGTGTAGTTTCTCCGGATTTCAAGGCTGCATAAACAAACTCGACGGCGCTGCATTCGAGGTTGCCGCTGGCTCGTTGGAGAATTCTAATATGCTTATATCACTTCATCATTTTGAGGAGTTATGGTTGGGACTGATACCCAAAGATGGGCCCGTCACGTAGTTACATCATGAAATTGGAATGGATACCATGTGTCTATTACCCGAATATGTAATCGAGTTTTCGATATGGTCGTGGGCTTTCTACTGATCTTCCTGGTACATCGTTATGCTAGCTAAAATATTTGCGTTCTGACTTTATTGCGACAACCCTACGCAAATTTGACGCCGTTCCTCAGTGTACCAATGTTAGTGATGCTGACTTCCATCTGGTTTCCAGGCAAAAGCCATCGTGGAGGGTTGAATCCCGCCCCAACCCCTGCGGAAGTACTTTCGTTAGCTGTGATGCGCTGAGCGAGAATATTCCACTTAAAGCTTACCACCCGGAGTCCCCGTCATGATGACCGAGCCCTTTTGTAGCGTCGTTCCAGAGGAGAGGTACGAGATGATGTAGGCGCAGTCGAAGAGTAAATCGTCGACCCCCTCCTTCTGCCTCACTTCGCCGTCGACCCTAGTCTGTAACAAGAGCGATTTGTGATCTCCGACCAGATCAGGCCGGACCAGACAAGGCCCCAGGGGTGCAAATGTGTCAAATCCCTTGGAGAACCCCCACTGGGGCACATTGCCCGCAAAAGCAGGGTCGCGTTGGAGCTTTCTCGATGAGATGTCGTTGCCACAAGTGTAAGCAGCAACATAGTCCAGCGCTTCTGACACTGGCACGTCTTTGGCATCCTTGCCAATCACAAGACACAACTCGCCCTCGTAGTCAGCCTGGTCATCCTGGCAGATCTTGGGAATGACTACATCGGCGCCGTGGTCCAAGACAGTTGTGTTTGGCTTGAAAAAGATGAAGGGAAAGGGCGGCGGCTTCCTACCGGCCTCTCTGACTGCGAAGACTTTAGCGAGGCACAGCACAAGTAGTTATCGCAACTGACTATGAGTGGCATAGTTGAGTCCAACGCATCGCAAGATCGGCACGTCTTCTGGGGCCAGCGGGCCGAGCAGCTTCTTCACCACGACAACCTCGTTGGTAACTCTGGTCTTGCCAGATGTGTCGTAGATGTCAGATCCAACAACTACATTGGCCTTGAGCTTGGTCTCTTCTCTGGTGTCTCCCAAATCGAAGCCTTCATGTGGAAGAATGGGCTCGCCCCTGAGCACCCTCCCATCGTTGGCGACAAAGCGAATGAGTCGCTTCCAGGGCACAGACATTGCGGCGGAGTTCGTCCGTTTGGGTGTTTGATGAACGAGAAAGAAAGCAAACCTCTGAAAACATCTGCGACTGCCTCTGAAAAGACAGTCGATATTTCTGGTTTTGTGACACTTATCTCCCTGGGCTAATAACACCCTGTTTTGGTGAGCCAATGGCCTTGGCGTGAAGTCAGCCGTGGGTGTTGGGATGGACCACGGAGATAAGCAAAACCCCCCGGAATCTCGCACGCCGTTCGGTAGCTGGCTTAGTGAACACCAGATTAACCATCGAGGATACTTCCCGGAGTTCCGAATCAGGAATCTTACGGTGCGGGAGAGTGTGGGGGAAGGGCAACAAACGCGGGGAGCCGGGGAGTTAAGACGTCGATCACCAAGGGACTCTCAACACGCTCTTGCTATGAGATGCGAGACACGCGGAACGTGGTGGTCGGAATCAACCTAATGTATGAGTTTCTCCAAGCCCGAATAAATTAAACTGGTGCTCGAGTCGACTCTGCTGTTCGTACTTCACAGGTTCCCTATTCTTGCCAGATCAAGCCTTTACAAACATGGCTGCTGCGACACAATCACGCGAGCCTGCCTCGCAGGACCTGTTCATCAAGTTTCGCAAGTCTGAGAGCGGACCTGAAGGAAAAAAGAAGCAAGCTGGTGCGCAACTGAAGGGGGGCCAGAACGGACACTCCGGCCATCCAAACCTGTCCTCGACATCTTATCCGTCCAACAGTCTCAAGTTCCTCCAGGCGTTGGGCCCCAACGAAAATGGGACGTTGCCGAGCAGTACTTCGAAAGCAAACATTGCTCTTGATATCCTGATTGTTGGGGGTGGTCTGGGCGGTCTAGCAACCGCCGTTGCGCTGTCGAAGAGCGGACACAAAGTCACCGTCCTGGAACAGGCCACTCAGTTGTCTGAGGTATGTGCTTCTAATGTCTAGGAACCTTTCGTCCAGACACTGACTCCCGATACCAGGTCGGAGCCGGTATTCAAATCCCTCCCAATTCCAGCAAACTGCTTCAACGATGGGGTGTCATGGACATCATGTCAGAGCAGGCCGTGCGGCCGGATGGCATCTCCTTGCGTCGCTGGGAGAACGGCGAGCGAATCGGGTTCACTGATCTCTCGGAGACCTTTGTCGAGCTCTGTGGCGCCCCTTACTACGTTGCCCATCGTGCCCATCTTCACTCGGCTCTTTATGAGCGCGCATTGGAACTGGGAGTTACTGTCCGCCTCAACAGTCGAGTGTCCAGTTACGATCCCCAAGCACCCAGTGCTACTCTCTTCAATGGTCAAACTTTTGAAGCGGACCTTATCGTCGCTGCTGACGGTAAGTCAAGGGATCTCCATGAGTTGGTGTAGATCCGCGTTCTAACAGCTCAAACAAGGGGTGAAATCCGTAGCAAGAAACCTACTTCCTTCAAATCAAGTGGCCAGCCCTAATTACACGGGATTTGCCGTATATCGAGCTACTGTAGATATCAGCAAAATGAGAAAGATTCCAGAGATTGCTTGGATCCTCGAAAAACCAGCTCTTCATGTCTGGTAAACGCACAATACCCATCGGTTTGACAGGTTTAGTGGGATCTTTCTAACACGTGATTGTAGGATCGGTGAAGACCGCCACGTCATGACTTATACCATTGCCGCTGGTCAATCTTTCAACATGGTGCTTTCTCACAGAGACCACAGAGACCCTTCAACCTGGCAGCAGAAGACTCAAGACGAGATACTTGCCGAGATGAGAGCTGAGTTCCAGGACTGGGATCCCCAGTAAGTGTTTCCTTTTGACAAGTTCTTCAGCCTTGACAGTGCTGATGTTTTCTGGAATAGACTCACCAAGATTATCGACCTTATCGACACCACTGTCAAGTGGCCTCTGATGGCGGGTGTGCCTTTGGAGAATTGGGTCGCAGATTCTGAGCGTCTCGTGATACTCGGCGATGCGGCTCATGCCATGTTGCCTTACATGTCACAGGGCGCAGCCATGGCGGTTGAAGATGGTGCTGCGCTCGCGGTGGCTATCAACAACATCTCAAGTCGTGAGCAGCTCGGCCTTGCCCTTGGTGTGTTCCAGAACGAGCGCAAGATACGCACTTCCATGATGCAGGAGGCGAGCTTGGTCAACGCCTTACTGTTGCACTTCAAGGATGGGCCTGAGCAGCGAGCCAGAGATGCGGCGATGCGACCCGAAGTAGAAGGCCGGAAGTTTTCCAGCAGCCCGAATCAGTGGTCCGATCCGCTGACGCAGTCGTGGGCTTACGGTTACGACGCGGAGTACACGATGTTGGAGCAATGGCGACGTGAGATGGGTGACATGCGGGATTAATACAGTATTACTTGAATTTATTGAATAGTTGATGAAGCAGAAAGACATGTAGAGTAGCTGACGTCCAATGACAACTCATTTATTTTGCCAATAGAAATATTCTTTTCCTCGCCATCCTGTTACTCTGTGCTCGCCACATAGCTGATGACCCTGAACAGCAACACGTAGAAACCCTCTTCACCTTCCTTCTCCTGTCAGGCACGGAAGCTCCACTTGTCAAGGAAGGCCTTCATACAAGCGGCTGCCGTGGCGGCAGCGTAGTTCTGCCACTTCTTGTGCTTGTGACTGTCAGCATAGTCACAAACCCCCTTTATAATGACGCATGAGAAATGCTCCCAGGCCCCAGCGGCCTCCATTTCAAACGCTATCACCCCCTCTCTTGCTGCGATTTGGTCTCGGTGCTCCCCTGACTTCATAACCTGGTCCCCAGAAGCCACCAGGCCGAAATGAATAATGGGTTGGACTGTATCAACATTACTGAGCCGCTCACGAAGAACCAGCCTAGTGTTATCGCAGTTGAGCTCATCGCAAGTTGACGTCCTTGCATTCTCGCACACCGAGTTGTGCTTGGTCTTGTCGTTACAAATCAAGCAACCAAAGGATGCGTCGTGTTTGTGCTGGTAGTTGCCCTCAAAGAGCTTGTCCTCAGTGGTTCCCGGGTAGCGTATCCCATCGCCAAATTCGTCTTCTAAGTCGTTGAGATATTTGGATATCTTTTCGTTCAACGATTTCCTATCGTGGCGGGTCTGTAACTTGGCAAGCTTTGCCCTGATAACGGTCGGCGGTCTTCCCAGAACATCCATCATGCCGTTTTTTCTCAAGAACATATCAGGGTATTGTCTTCCGAGGTCAAGAGGGATGACTCCTTCGCTGATAATAACGTCCCCGAGTACAATGGTCGGGATCCCCATTGCCGTAGCCTTTGGGACCCCTCCGCAGATGCCAACCAGCAGGGCAACGCCAATGCCAGGAAAGCTGGCCTTGCAGTACGCAGCTGCTGTCGCTGAATAGCTTTTACCCATCCCCGCCATGTGAATGAGAACAACATGATGGCGACCAATCTTCCCCATCGAGTACGAATTTGTATCTCCAGGTGCGACGAGGTCCGCTACAACATCGTCATCCCAATGTTCGTCAAAGAGAGCACACACTGCGTCTGCCTCTAACGTGAGGGCACACACAATTGCGACTGTGATACTGTTACGATTGTAACCGCCTGCGGGAGATGTGATTTCGGATACCGGGTTATCTTTACTTTGAGCTTTCGTCAAAAGATCATTAGAGTTGGGACTTCCAATCGTACACCGCCCAAAATCGGCCTGGAAGCTCTGGTCGGTAGCTAAATCGGTGGGTGTGCGGTTATCCCCATTGGCGTTTGAGGCTTGTACTTGTAAGAGGACCGTATGATCCACGTCGCTTGATTGAGGCTTTTGGCCAGGTTTTTGACCAAGTTGAAAGGCTTGAACAATGGGCTTGGAAATGCTACTCCAGCAAGAAAACATCAGTTCATTATGATATTCAGTCACCACAGTAGAAATGTCTCACCTGTGTCTGTTGTCCATTTTCGGCGAAAGGACTTTGCTGTAGGACTCGGTTACTGCACTTGTCGATGGTAGGTTTAGTTTTCTGTCTTTGAGTGTCGAGACAAGCCTCTGTTTCAATGATGCCAGAGTCATCGGCTGAGGCAGCCTTTTGAGTGGGCCAACCGGTAATAGAGAGACTAGATCGCTTTCTGACAACTCGGTTCGCCGAGGTGTTAAGAGCATGACTTTCAGAATAGTTGACGGCGATTGCAGCTGGCAGTCGTGCACTAGATCATGCAATGCCGTCGACAGACGAGCGATAGCGTTAGGATCATGACTTAGGATTCCGAGATCCAAAACGACGTGTATATGGGCGAGTTGAGACGAGGCGAAGCGAAAGACCTTGAGCCAGTCGTTGAGCGATTTGGCCCGCTGAAAAAGCTCAACTGCTCTGGCAAGAAAAATTATTGGCGTTGGAGTCGAGACTTGCTGTAAGGCCTGGATTGCAAGCTGCCGTACAACTTGTTCTGGCTGCAGTTCGGCATACCCCTTGTTTTCCGTGGGTTTCATGTATGACTGGAGCAAAAGAACTGTTGGAACATCTGTTTGCAGAAGAACTGTGATTTCCAGGCCGAACCGGTGCATCCTTTTGATGGCCAGATACTGCCCTTGAACAAGTAGAATATGGGAATGCTTGGAGCAAATCCAGCTTTCGAGAGCCTTATGAGTCCAGATATCGTCCACACTAGTCTTTGTAGGATCTCGAGCAGCCCGGCTAGATTGGATTGCTTTTGCTCGACTGATCTGACCTCCGGGGTCGATTAAAAACGGCGTTGGCTTGCAAAAAGCGGGAAGCTTCCACAAGAGGGAGGCATCCTCGAGAATTTTATCGCAGTTGGCTAGATCATCGATACGGGGAAGGTCTGAGTACCATGTTTTAGATGGTTATCAATAGCAGCAGATCCAAAATCTTACGATGTATTTGGCGGTTAAGAGCCTTGAGAGCACCATGGAATTCTGCTGGCTGTTTCTCAAGGGTAGCAAGCCCATCTGTTCCCTGCAAGTCTACCCAAGGACTGGGCTCAACTAGAAACCGTTCACAGAGTCCTAGTTGCCGATCAACTTCCTGCTGTAGATAGTCCATCACGAAGCCAAGGCTGCTGCAAGTCTGGAGGGATTGTAGTGCATGAGAGGGGCGAAATGGTAAGCAAGAGCAAACGGATAGTATGCTTGGATCAGGCTCTGTAGAATTGTGTTTTGGTTGAGTTACGACGTAACCCTCGAAGAGTAGGTAGGAAGAAAAGTGAGCGTGAGGAGGAGGACATCACACGGACTGCATGGTTGAGTGATTATGTATGTATGCAGCCGTCAGCGCAGCGAGCCGGACGCACCCCAGGGGTGCACATAAATCAGGCTGGGTGGAATAACCGACATGCATTGCGATCTTTTCATGTCGCATCCTGCACGTTTCTGAAAACCCCCCTCGATTGCTCGTTTTCCTACTACTGATTCTCGTTACTGGCAATGGCGAGCCATAGAGTACAGCAACTGTCCCTGCGACGACCGGCGACCGTCGTCCGAGAACGCTCGGACACGGACCCGGACGACAGGTTCCATCGTGGGCGCAGGGTCCGGCCTCCGTCCCGCTACAACAAGCCTCCTCCGCGCACAAGATCGTCGTCGCAAAGCCCGCCGTCCACAGAGCAAGACGAAACTGCGAGTTACAATGACGAAAGTCCGTCCGAGAGATACCTCGCATGAAATCAATAGCTAACGCCTGTACCGGAGCAGACACGTCAAGATCCCGATCCCCGTCGCCTGCGCCGGCCAAATACCGCCCTATTGTCACCGTCGACTGGCGCAGCGAGCTTTGTCGCTTCCTTAACCTGTCGAACCAAATCACGGACAACGAAATCTTTGAAGCGCTAGCAGACACGGAGGCAAAGTTGAGGGATGCCGAAAGGCTCAAATACCAGTACACGGCCGACCCAGGCCCACCGCGATCACAGGTCATGCACAGGATAGATTGTCAACATGAAGAGACAAGCATGATCTACCTGGATGAACCGTGGCCAGTCGAGAGTGGCCCGTATCATTCACACCTCAGAGGCAGCCGGCCGGTTGCAAACCTTGAGCTTTACCTCGAGCGCAACAAGAACATCAGTTTCCTTGTGTTTCGGGAGTACCGATGCTGCCATCGCTCGATTAGATGGCAAAGCATGACCGATACCAACCAATCTACTACCGCTGACCTGTCGCTCTTCTTCAGTGGAGAGTACATTGATCTCAATTCACCCGATGCACGTCTTGCTTTGGAGACATTGTCAGAGCTGGCATTGGCTGGCATTCATCATCCACATTTTGATGAAAACGATGGAACTGCTAAAAGTATCTCCTATCCGTACCTCTGGTGGTTCCATCGTCGTCATGAGATTGCCTTGTCGAAGACGGCAATGGACCCCACCCTCCAGCAGCATGTCGATGTCCTTCAAACGTATATGGAAGATCGCTTGCAGCCAGAATGGACAGCTGTCGACGACCTGACTGCAAAGGGGAAGATAACTTTAGACTTGTTGAGATACATATTTGTGGGCTGTCAAAACACCTTGGGTATTTCCAGTCGCTTCGGTACTAACTACTGGATCGCAGGTGCCGAACGACATTATTATATCACAGACCAGAGGCAAGGATGTCTCACAATTGATGGGATCCACTGCCATAGACTGGCTATCGATAGATACCGTGTCCAAGGATTTGAAGTACCTCAGAGCAGCGATTCTAGTTGAAGTTTGGGAATTTGATGGTTCTTTTCACAAGGCAGTCAGCAGATGGCCACTAGACTACCCTCCGGTCAACTCATGGTCAGAGAGTTTCGACATAACAAGCCTTTCAGTTTATCCGGCCCGTTTTGCCAAGAATAGTGTCGTCGAAGGGCTTCGAGGCCGTGGGAAGATGTTTTGGGCATGCCGCCATCGAAAATACGTCTCCTACATCAAGGAAGCCTATTGCGCTGCACATCCTGTGGTACGTTCTTCCATAGCTCAACCGTTGTGTCGCTAACTTGGATAACAGAACGGATCAAGGTTCATGGTCGATTTGGAGACCTACATGAAGATGCATCCACCCCCTCCACCGCTACAACAGCAAGCACCCCGCCAGTCATCTTTTCAGAAAGAAAGTCCGCCATTGGATTTGATGAGCGACATTCCGCCCGCAGATGACACTTTCTTGATGTGTCTTCCATCGACAATGAAAGGCTTCGACATGGATTCGAAAACGTGGAGTGAGAGCCCCCTCGTCGGCCAATTCCTGCATGAGTTTCCAGTTGCTAATCATCTGATAGGGACTTTGGAAGTAGCCTTTATGCAAGACGTGGTCTGGAATCGAGAAGCGTTCGAAGACTTGGTTATCGAACCGAAGACCAAAGACTTGGTCAAAGCTGTGGTCATGAACCGCCTGACATCTGATGAAAACACAGATTTGATACAAGGAAAGGGCAATGGACTATTTATACTTCTCCATGGGTAAGAACTATACATAAGCCTTGTTCTTGCTCTTCTTATTCGAGAGACTGACTTTGAGCACGGCAGAGGGCCTGGCACTGGGAAAACACTTACGGCCGAAAGGTTTGGCCTCTCGAGAGGTAGTGCATGATTTTAGTCTTGTTACTAACTGTTTCACTCAAGTGTCGCGGAAATAGCCGAAAAACCGCTTTACAAGGTCACTTGTGGTGACGTCGGAACGAAGCCTGACGAGGTAGAGGAGGTCAGGCATACATCCACTCAGTTTTACGATGCGTGCTGACATCTGCAGTACCTGAAAGTGGTAACCCTTCTTGGGAAGACATGGGATTGTGGTGAGTGGTAACATACTCTAGATTCGGCGTCGGAAACTAAAGCTACTTCTCAACTTAGTGGTTCTCCTAGACGAAGCCGACGTGTTCTTGGAACAGCGTTCGCTCTCCAATCTCAAAAGAAATGCACTGGTCTCAGGTATGTTGTCACACATCCGGCTGATGTAGAATGATCTAAAACTTCTCACAGTGTTCTTAAGAGTGCTCGAATACTACGATGGTGAATTTGACGTTGTCCTGGAACCAGGGAACAAATGGAAGTGAACTAACATGGAGGCAGGAATAATGATCTTGACAACAAACCGGGTTGGGACTTTTGACGAGGCCTTCAAATCCAGAATTCAACTGAATCTACGTTACAACAACTTGGATGAGGAGAAACGGTTCAAGATTTGGACTAATTCCATACGGCGGCTTGAGTTAAAGCTCAAAACTCAAGACAAGATACCCCATAATTACGGGATCGACTCGGACAGTATTCAAAGCCAGCTGCGAAGCCTCGCTGCTGAGAATCTCAACGGTAGAGAAATTCGGAACGCAATCTCCACGGCCCGACAGCTTTCTTCGTTCAAGCGGGAGGCGTTGCATTACGATCACTTAAGCAGTGTTATAAGTGAAGCGCAGCACTTCGAGAAATATCTTGTCAAGCTCCACCAAGGGCACTCAGCTGATGAAATCCAGCATGATCTGGAGGCAAGATGAAGATAACGGGTTCATTTCCGCTTACCGGTATCTCGACCAATCAAGATAGCTTTCAGTGATAGCCAGAAATGTACGCATCTACGTGCCGATTCCTGTGCCGCAGAGGCTGGAGCAGGCTCAGTAAAGTCTTGGAAACACGTGGTAACACTGTAGGATGTGCCGGCATTCTTCCGGTCAGCCTGGTTGTCAGCTCCTCGCCCCTCATCACAGGTCCGAACAGGCCCGAATAGATTGTCCTCGTTCCCCCTGTGTGATCACGACAACACGCACTCAACGACTCGTCCATATGCTGCCATCGATTCAAAGCGACCCTCCTCTGTCCTTGCGGCACGGCAAAGCCAAAGCCTAGACCTGGCCCAGGAAATTCACAGCCAGAGAATCGTCTGTGCCGTCAACAAAGACCTAGTGCACCATGTCCGACATCGAAGTGCTTAGCGAGTTCGGCGCAAGAAGAAGGCAAGAGGTGTTAGAAGCGTTTTCCACAGTTAATAGGATGCACTATACAATCTCGAGAGACGACACCGCCGGCGATCATTCTCGACAAGAGCGAACCCTTGGGGAGTGGGCGGAGCAGACACGACGACGGCGCTTGCCGCTTTTTCCAAGTGGGCATGATGGGTCGGAAGCGAAACACGAAAGGACACCAGTTGGAGATGCTGCACTAGTTGCCCATTTGGGGGCTGGATCGTTGCCCGACTTTGTCTCATCGGCACGAAGAGAATCCCCATACCAGTCACGAGCACAATCGCGCACGACTGCGCTATCATCTGCGCGCCAAACGATCACTTCATACCGCTATGAGGTGTTTGGAGATAGCAGTGAAGATGAAGCCGGCTCTCAAACCTCACTCACTGATGAAGATGACTTCTACAACGACACTACCTCTCTCCCTGAGGATGATGACAACGTCGGTTTCTTCGAAAGTGTTTCTTCGTCAGGTAAACATGAATGGGGCGGAGAAGAATCGGCCACCCAAGCAAACATTTCATCCGCCGAGAAGCCACGCCTCCGCCAGGCTGGTATCAGCTACGAGAAGCCGTCCCGGGACCGACAAGACGACATCAGAGACCGCGAACGGGTACGCCGGCGCAGAGAGGAGAGGGACAGACAAAGCGAGAAGCTCCAAACCATTCGGGAACACTTAAAATCTTTCAAGAGGATTTCCGAGCTCGCCTCAGAAGAGGAGATCCGACAACAAGAGTTCATGCCTCTTCAGGACGACCTGCCCGTGCCACCCGTACCGCTCCCGTCGCCTAAGCGCCAGCTCATGACTCCAAATATGCGCTTCGATTACCAGTCCCGCTTCGGGACCGGCATTGATTTCCCGCCCCCGGGCCTGATCCGCGAAGATACATTCAAGGTCCGCTACGCGACCCCGCCCCCCGACGCCGCCGAGAAAGATTCAAGTCGAAGGTCGTCCAAGACCAAGAAGCGCAAAACTCCACTACTAGCTGATGTACCAGAGACAGACTCAATTACATGGCACAATGAATAAAATAGTAATGAAGGGAGCACTAAGGGCTATACTCTTTTTCTTCTTGGGCAACTTAGACGATGTCTTCAATTAGTTTACACCGCCTGGTTTAGGAAGGAGCATAGTCATATTTCCTAATCAACAAATAAACTCTGGTTGTGACATTGTTTTGAATGAAATCCCTCAACAGAGGTTCAGTTAATCGATGATAATGAAGTATGAACCCACCGGCACGTGCTCTACCAGAACAGATCACCAGTGGGAAAGTCGTCCATCAAATCCGACATGGCGAACGGAGCACTATTAATAGAGAAATCGTTGAAGTTCGGCGGGAGATAACTGATCAGATTAGAGAAGGCGTCGTCCATTCCCCCGGTGTGAGGAGGCAGATGTGTGGTCTGGCTCGCCCCGTTCTCGTCGATGAGAACGCCTGCACTCGAAGGTATCACTCCGACCTCACAGCTAATATCATCGCGCCCTACACCTGCCGAAATAATTATCATCGTGTCTTATATGGATGGTAGGGCCTCAAGGACTCACCTATTTGCAGGCTTTGAACCATAAAGACCAGAGTCGCCACAAACTTTGCACACTTTTCCACCGTGAAATTCTGAGTGTCCAGGCGCGCAATGCAGCTAATGGCGCTCTTGAGGATGTCTTCAAATCGAGCCGCCGTACCTACGTAGGCTTGATCAAAGGGACTGGAGAAATAGCTTTCTTCGATGAGTTTTATCGCAACGATTGTGAGGGAAGCGTTAAAGGCTGACAAAAACGCAAATAATTAGTTGTTGCTCTTTCAATTCGTGAATCGAGGACGACGCAATTGACTTACTAAAATAAAGACTGAACCACCATGCCCCGAGGAAGGAAAATTCTGGCTTTGCTTCGTTTGCCAGCTTGCAGGCTTCGACCAAACGAATGATTGCTTCGGCGGATCGAAGACACATCGTTTTGCTCAGATGCCAGGCTTGTTGTAGTGTAGCTGCCTCCTGTGAGGATTGGGGGCTTCCATCAAGAGACTGTAAACATCGATCCAGAATGGGTCGGTGTGACAAGATCTGAAGGTTGTGATGCCGTAGGGTCAAAATCACTCGAAGTCTTAGCAATGTCAACTTCGTTTCCAGGTTGGTCATCTCTCCCGGCTCAACTAGTTGCATCGACAGAGGCAAAGAGGCTTGCCAATCAGCCAACTGTTGTCCGATCCGAATAACAGTAGACACGGTGTTTGAAAGGGGTTTGGCTGAAATTGACCCGATATTACTCTCGTAGAGATCATCAATGACGGCTGCGGTGACTCTATAGAGGGTTCTAGCAAGCCGGTCGTCAGCGAATGTCAGCAACAGAGTGCCCAAGGTCGATGACAAACATGGTAGCGTTCCAGAACATCGTGCTCTCTTCCTCGCGGGACCATTCAGAAGGGTCTAAAGTTCTGGAGTACGAGATGAAATGTTTTGATAAGGGGGTTCGGATATAACGCTGCGGAATGATGGGGGGGCGGCCGAAAGTCATGCTTAATGTTCTGCAACACTTGTTAGAGAGAAGGTGAAGCTCAAACCGGGGTAGCAATTTGCATGGGTACAAACCTATCCAGAACAATGCATGCATACCAGGTCCGTATTCTTATCTCGCGTTCAAGTGGATCGAACCTTTGGAGGGCTAGTTCTGAGTGGAATCCCAACTCCAACGCAGCTTTAACGGCGAGCCCGTGGATGGCCCATGTCTGGACCGACCTCTGACTGCCTTGAAGGTATTGTGACATCAAGAGCATACCCTGAACTGTGCAATAATTAGTCTATAACACGCAACTCTCGGTTTGATCTATGCCGCTTAATGAGAAGCTTCCACACAGCCCAGAAAAGTGTTCACAGTACCTGCTTCAACGTTGGCCCCAGTCATCATCTCTGTCATTGACAGAGACTTGGCCCGACGGTAGTATACCTCTGATACGGCCTGCCTGTCTCTGAAACCGAGTCTCGCCGCGTTGGTGGTACTGGTAGCCAGTGCAAGAATCATGTTTAGTAACGCGAGCCATGAATATCTCGCATTCCGCATTCCGATAGATCTATAGTGCTTAAAAGTCTTCCAAAAACTCTCCTCGTGGATGTAAGGGAATAGAAGACCTGTGTCGCCAAAGAACTGACGGACCAAACGGGTGACTTCATCTTCGGGCGGCAGACGGCTTGCTTCCGAAGGCTTTTCTAGTCGTCTCGAATCGAACGAGTCGATGACCGGGGAACTTGACCTGGACACGGCAAGCATGTGTTTTTGGGCGTGTTGTCCCGGCGTGGAGGAAGTCACTCCTTGTCGTGCTCGTTGGGTCTTCAGCAGCAAGTGGTCGAGCGTGCGACGAAGGATTTTCGTGAAAGCGATATTAGACGAGGGTCCTGAGCAACACCACAATGATCAGCAAATGTTCGTAAGCGAAACAGGCTACTCAAAAACAGCACTTGAGTATGTTATCGTCATACCAAAATATGCCCAAGTCTCGCCACTGGTAAACTCGATGGTACCAACGCCATCTGTTGCGTCAGGGGTGATTCCAGCGAGGCTTCCTTCCTCTACATTCAACGACTCCTCCGGCTGAGTGCTTTCGGAGCGGTCTTCCGCGCGGCAAGGCCTGCTAGATGGGAATATAACATGTTGCTTTTCATCCGGAAAAGAGGAAGAGAGAGGGTTGACTTGTTGTTTGAGCCGACTTATTTCTTTTTCGACGATTGCCAGGCGGTACTCTACTTGTTCGAGATATCTAGTCCCTCAAGTCAGACAACTCTAGTTGAAGATAGCATTGCAACAGAAAGAGACAAAAGGACAAAGAAACGTACTGTTTCGGTACCAACGCACCGTTTGCACCTGAATTGGCAGCGTAGACACAGTCTAATCCTTGCTCAACACAAGTGGAGCATTGCGGTCTCGCACCATCACACTGATTTCAATCCATTCACGTCAGCTTGCTGTTTGAGGTCTTCTAGCGTCGGCAACTCGGCAACTCGGCTGCCTGCCTGCTCCCGTCTGTCGAGGTGAGACATCCACACCCTACCAAGATCGAGACGGAGAATAAGCAGAAGTCCGATGGCCTGGTACTCACCCTTGACTTCCGAATTCGACATGAGCTGCACGCGATCGGGATGCGCTTCCGCTTCCGAGTTGTCGTGCCTGTTGATCCGGGAGTGTTGTTCTCCATTGGACAACTTCTTCTGCCTGTCTGCAGGTTATGCGGCACGATAGAACAGAGACTGGTAGCGGCGGGGATTTAGAGAGGAAGAAGATCAAGTCCCCGGTGTAAGGTAGAAACGGGAGAGCGGGGAATTAGGAGATTAGATTAAAGTCCGTGAGTATTAATAGTGATTTCTGCCCAGGCCAGAGTGCGACGCCCCGACTACTGCTTCGGTAAAAGGCTTAACTCCCCGAAACGTCTGATCCCTTCAGCCAAGCTGTTGTTAAGGTTCGGAGGCCTTCTCTGAAGTTGTAACGGAATCAGAGGTCGGGAAATACTTGGGGACGCCTGTAAGCATGTTTATCAAGTCATAAAATCCATGTGAATCATGTCATTCTAAGAATCAACGACCCCTCAGTTACATACATCCTTATTTAGCCCCACGCCACAGCACAGTCGTCACTGAAAACAAGCCACCGTCATGTCCTCCACAACAGTCACCGAGACTTCCGAACATACCAAAGCGGTTGAAGATGAGACCTCGCAGATGTTGCGGGCTGCCGAGATCAGCCATACAAAGCCACTATGGAAACAGATGAGCAGACTCAACCCGGCTCTGCCCAACCCACGATGCATTCCACACCTCTGGAAGTACTCTGACATTCAGCCGACTCTCTTACAAGCGGGGCATCTTGTTACCGAGTCCCAGGCCGAGCGCCGGGTGTTAATGCTGGTGAATCCATCCCGAGGTGCGTCATGGCTACAGGAGCAGACATTTGAGATTGTTTCCTGACCACAAGAAACATCAGATGCCCCCTTCACCACTGACACCCTGTATGCCGGACTTCAGCTCGTGATGCCGAATGAGACGGCCAAGGCTCATCGGCACACTGCTTTTGCCATGCGCTTCATCATTGAAGGAAACGGAGGCTTCACTGCGGTCCATGGCAAGCGTATCGCGATGAACCGAGGAGATGTCATCCTCACTCCTACCTGGAACTGGCACGATCATGGGAAAGACGGATCCGGCCCGATGATCTGGCTCGATGGCTTAGACTTGCCCAACTTTACCCACTTTCCTGTGCACTTCGTCGAGCATTTCTCATCGCCACGGTATCCCGCAGACGATGTCGATACTTCTCAGTCACCCATCGTTTTCCCTTGGAGCCGAATGAAGGCATCGTTGGACTCCGAAGAGGGCCAATATGTTACACGAAGATACCTGCGCACCGATGGCTCTGAAGGTGAGTGCGCTTGAAGTTCTCTCCCATCCACTACATTGGCTGACACTAGCGCAACCTTTCAGTCAGCAAGGTACTGGGCGGATGTGCAGCCCGCTTGGATGCTGGTGCAACTTCGCCTCTAGTCCAGGAGACGGCATCGTCAGTATACCACGTGGTCGAAGGCTCTGGCCAGACACGGATTGGAGACAAGGTTTTAATCTGGAAGAAAGGAGATACCTTTTGCATCCCTTCGTGGTATTCCTACCAGCATTCTGCGGATGAAGGACTTGGGTCTCCAGTATACTTGTATTGTTTTGACGACACGCCAATGCTTAAGAGCTTGGGGTTCTATCGCTCCGCCGACATGGACGTCGAGACCCTTGTGTCGGCTTAGATTCGGAGACGGTTATTCGACGGTGAAGCTATTGAATGTCTCAAGTTTCTAGCAGTCACAGTCGATCACGAAATGGAAACAGTACATACCACACATGGATTTACGGACTCTTTTGCAATGTTCAATTTCCTCGCTGTCTCTTTAGACAAACAGCATTGACTGCTGGATCGTGAAAGCGGTGTACTTTTTTTTATAAGCTATCAGTTTGAGGATGTGGCACAATTGATTCGCTTCCAATCAAATCAGCTTATGGGATATACCTTCAATTACGCACTCAAATCACAGATAGGCAGACGTCTGAGGTTCCCACATTGTAGAAGGAATTCTTGCATTCTTGTACCTGAACCAACCATACCCATCCCGTCTACCAGAACCCCTCTGAGCTTACGCTAAGAATGATGTTTTCCGGATGATTGTGTCGCTAAAAAGATGAAGGGGAATGACCAGCAAGTACACACCCCATAGTATCCCGGCCATGGTACCAAACTGGGCAACAGGGCCTACCTGTGCCATCCAGCTCGTGGCCGCGTAAGAAACGCCAAATCCAACAGAGTTTTTTATCAGGTTCACCAGAACTCCAATCTGGCTTGCGCGTGGCGGCATGGTGTCGACTGCGTAGGTGAGCAAAATGTTGGCCGAGCAAGTCAACCCGGTGGCCACCATTCCATAACCGACGCTGACTTGTGCCCATTTGTCTGGAGACTGTAAACCATAGCCAATCACCAAACACCCAGCGGGGCTAATGAGGCCTCCAATGACCACGGCCGGGAGCCTTGAAGCTGGATCTGATATCCCGCCGTTACGTCGAGTAGCTCGGTTGAAAAGGTAATCGGCCAAGGCTCCGCCCACTGGAAGACCGACCAAGAGGCCGACCAGCGGCCCAACGCTGAGGAGTCCAATAGCGCGAGCGCCCCATAGGAACGGGGGTGGGCTGTAGACGACCGAGACCAGGATGGAGACAAGGACGGTCCAGCCGATCGTGAGCCCAAATATGAGGGTTGTAATCAGCACCTGTGGAGCGACAAGTAGCTGTATAGGGTGGATCACGCTAGATGCAGCAATTTTCCAATCCATATCGACGTATGCCATGGAAAAAGATCGGAGCCTCCACTGCTGGCCAAGCAATATGCGGCGGCTCGAGGCACCTGACCTCCCATGGGCGGTTTCAATTTCTGTGCAGGCTGGACTTGAAAGCTGTCCTTTCGGGTTGTCCTCGGCGATAGTATTGAGCTCGACCTCGACCTCTCCAGATTCATCCACTCGCGTCTCCGGGAGCATGATGAGGGACCCGAAAAATGTGACAAAGATCATGGCCGACAAGATACGGAAGTACCATCGCCAGTCGCCAAGACCCTCGGCCACGACTCCCGCGACGATGGGACCAATTGCCGAGCCAGCGGCCAAGAGCCCAACATATACCACCATTGCGCTGGCAAGTTGCTGTTCCGGGAAGCTCTCGGCAACGAAGCTGGGGCCCAAGGCCTCGACGAGCCCGCCAGCAAGGCCGCCGAGGATCCGAGACGCTCTCAAGTCGGCGAACGTCGATGCTTCTGCAGACCACAAACAGAAGACGAAGAACAAAACAAGAGATGCGAGGATCGTGTATCTTTTACCGATGAGAGAAGCGGCGGGGAGAGCGAAGACGTTCTGCAGCATCATCTCAGTGAATGGTCTTAGACATCAAAGGAACCCCACTTCTACTCCTTTTTGAGGTCTTGCGAGGTCTAGAGAACTTACAGACAAGCCCAAAGTCAGGAGAACATAGGTTGAGAGCTGCGATGCCTCCTCTGAAGTGCAGTTAAGCTCTTGGATGATTCGGGAAAACAGAGGAGGCACTCCAGCAGCGAAGGCATTCCCAAGAAGGTTGTAGAAGCTGACATTGAGTAGGATCCAGATCCTCATCCACAATGGCCACGACTGTATTTTGGTCTTTTATCAGCGGTTGGGTCTCATGACAACAGCTTGAGAAGCTGAATAACCGGTATGGCAGCCAGCAGATTGGCAAAACTTACGACAACGGACGGTTCCATTGTTGGGTTCGTTCGATGTTGGTACGACAGTTCAGCTTGGACATACAATTTTGGTATATAATTTTCTTGTGTACGTGAATAACTTAGATGAATGGTCTCGGACAATCAGACAAATCACAGCCCAACACTGGCTTGACCCGCCCTATCTACTTCCATTGCCATACCGACCCTTGATACGTGACTAGACTATGTCTCGTCTGTCTACCAATGAGACGTATACTAATGACATGAGCTATCATCCGGGGAGATAAACTCGGTGTACATGACCGGGGAGTATGGTCATAACCCCGGATAATACTACCCCGCATCCGTGGCGGCCCGCGTCCGCAATGTACGCCGGCACACGTTAGTTGCATCCGTGATGTGGGGTTTAGCCGGTTGGCGGGGCATTTTGAGGATCCAAGACCATAGTTGAGAAACACACATCAAGTCTGATTTGTTTTAAGTTGAAGGTACAACATCATGATCTGTAATGCCCATACTCGAGTCAGAAAATGCATGAGATCGACCGCAACTTGTCTGAGGTGCATGACGTGACTGAATCATCCGCGTAATGCCAACCTGTCCAACAGGCCAAGAAACGCTTGTCAAATCAGAGGCTAGTCATACACCTCTACCCTAAGTCCGCCTCCTTCCACAGAAGCTGTTAAGCGGTCGTTTGGTTCCATGACGGCGGATTTCGAAACCTGAAGTGGCGCGTCTGCATACGCGGCACAAACCTTAGGTCCAAGTGCCCTGATCTGAACTGTCAGCAGACGGCCGTGGAACGCGACGTGCCCCTCCTAGATAATAGTTAGGAGAGGGGACAAGACCAAGATCATCAGCTAGGCTTCGTAGAGAGATTCTGTTTTCTGCTGAGCTTGACTAGTGACGTTGAATAGTCAACCATTCACGAGGACGGCGCTTCCTCCCAACGCCATGGTTTATATCTTAGAAAACCCTCCCCGGAGGAAAATCGTTGAAGTATTGGATGCTCCAGATTGGTACCAATTTGAAGGGGGAAAAAATATTGGTTAACAGGCTAGCCTTCTTCCTGGATACAGTCATGGGTAACGATCAAGGAGGAAGAGGGGAAAGGATGAATTTCGATTATGCTGCAAAACACCCTCTGATAGGTAATGAGCTAGAAAGCTTGGGGGGTTGTTCTTTTGGTTACTTGACTAGGCGGTCCGTACTACACACTACTGACTGTCGGAATAACCCCATAGCTCCTGAATGCACTCAGACCACGTTGTTACTGAGTATGTTGAAGGTTGTCCGCAAAGAAGTTACACCAGGGTCCGTTGCCATTCTGAGGATCTCTGCACCCAACCTGGAACTGTCGGAAGCCGGTCCGGTCTGGGTCTGGCCAGCTGGATGAACCGTAAGAAGTGCGGGTGTTGGTCCTGCGTGAGCTATTGCACATTTTAGCGTTTCTCAAAGCATATCCCAAAGCGAATGACCAACCATTGCGGTCCACCACTCGTGGTGAACGTTTCAGTGATCTTCAAATTTCCCCAGCCCATTTTCTCCTGGAAGTACACGCCGTGCGGGCCGGACCAAGAATGATCGCCGTGGCATCCGATGCTTGTTCCGACGCCCTTGCTGGTCTCTACAGAGACTCCCAGTTTGGCCTTGATCGCCTTTCCGAGCATAGGCAGCGTAATCCCAACACCGGCAGTCCACGTGACTGTCGTGGCCTTGAACTGAGTGATCAAGACCACTCCATCAGGGTTCACAGCATCGCGATGGTGGCACCAGTTCGTCCACCAAGATCCATGCTCGCGGATTTCGACTGCAACTTCCCGGTCAATTACGCAAGGACAGTCGATGCACAGCGCGCGATCACCATCCCCTGGAGGGCCATCGATTTCCTAATGGCTGATATCAGTGATTGCAATGTCCAATTGATAATGGCAAGCTTACCGTCCAATTTCCGGACTCGAGACTAGCAGTCGGATCGAGAGTCGTGGTGAAGTAAAATTTGACAGCATCGGCGGTGCTTGAATTGCCATCGTCCAAGTCTCTCGCAGAGATAGGGCCGGGATGGTTGGTCACAGCGAGACCTGACACTGGCACCCACAACAGAGGAAGTGCGAGTGTAAAGAGAGAGATGATCATCATTTTGAGTTGCAGGGTGCTCTTGGAAATGTTGCTTTGGTTAATGAGAATATTGTTCAGATGCGAGGCAGGTTCTCAAGGCTTATATACGTGATTCACCCTCAGTAGGATTGAACCCCAAGCATGTCACTTGAAGAGATCAAAGAGAGAATCTCATAACGGGATCGCCGTCAACAGCTGAAATGCAGCACACCTCTATGAGGCGCTTTGTTCAATGTGTGCCTCGGACAAGTTGTATGATGTACTTTCTCATCTCATGCAAGCCATCAGCCATCCCGCACAATACGAATTCTTGCTTCGCCTGATGCCTGACCACTTGTTGACCTCATCTGCAAATGTAATACGTTAGCATTTCTGACGATCCTAAGACAAAGCATTGCCTGACATTATGTTTTCCATGGAATTCGTGTTGGCGGCCTGACTGCTTACATGGAGTACTTGGACAGATTCATGTTTTAGACGGAGAGAGCTATCCTTCTTCCCCTGCTGCCGGTGGTAGCGCGACGACATGGCCAGCAAGTGAGGGGCCATTGGGTTGATTTTCTCTTCTGGATATTTCAAGGCCGTAATAGGCTATGTAAGTTACCAGATCCAGCTTCAGTGCAGATACCCCGCCTGCGATATACAGTGGATTGATCGGAGAAGCCGATGGTTGTAGCACGACGAACCGGGCTTGAAGCGGCACCCTTACATGCTCTTGGTAAGGCCTTGCTGATGAACGGGCCACACTGTACAACCTTCTCGTACTTAAAGCTTCTCATTGGCAAACACGTGTACCAGTACTGGCTGGCGATAGTCATTTCGCCAGGAAGTTGATGCGTAGATTTTTCTTGCTGTCACATCGGCCCGAAGCCATGAACGGCTATCGTCCGTCATTCCGTCCTATCACAGCGCGCCTTGGAGTTCAATAATTTGTTCTCAAAGCAACTTGCAATATTCTTTCCAGCCGATGGGGTTTGCTGCACTTAGTCTGCTGGCAAGCGGTGAAGCTATCGCATGATGCTGACATGAACTTCAAAGTCCCGGCCTGGAACCCCTGCAAAGATGCATGGTCAGCAAGCCACCGATCAGCTCGCAAAGCCGAGTGCGCAGAATTCAAGATAAACAAGCCATTTTGCATACAGGGTAGTATACCATTGCAGTAGCTAGAAGAGACACTAATTCGGCAGTATGACAATACTTATCTTGGGTTTTCCCTCTTCCTTGAATATTTTATGGAAAGTCGTATTTGGCAGCGTCACACTAGAATCAACCGATACCAGAGAGAACAGAACACTGTCCGCATTTGAGTCGCAAGGACGGTCATGGTTTGATTTGTCGAGTATGCCTGCCAGTAAAAGATTCGGGAACGCCGATATGAGCGGTCTGCGTTGTTAAAACGGTGGGGTTTAGACCATTGGCCAGATGCGTGTCTCGATGCGTGTCAGACTCAGGCTAGATACAGTTGGGCAGCAGCTGACAGGCCCATAGAAAGGTAGGGGGTCAATGAGATGGATGTATGAATTCTATCCCGCTCCGATAACGAAAGGGCAATCACTGCTTAACTAAACATGACCATTGAATTGCAATTCATGCTTGGTTTGTCCATATCAAGGCCGCAACGGAAAGCGAGGGGATTGATTTCGAATGGGACGTTAGTCCCTACCAACAACCCATCCCTGGGGTACCTTCAGCAACTTCAACAGGGAGCAAATTCATGTCTCGCCTGGGAACCGTGTGGTTCTGACACGATCATCCCTATAAATTTAACGAGTTAACGGTCTTAATACACATGCCTCGCTCTCTCAGTCCCAAGTCACTTCTGGCCGGAATACGACATCCAACTGTCTGAGCATTTCTCTCTCCCACCCGATGTTCTTCGGCGGGTGCTTGGTCGTCTCAGGGCTTACGTAGTGGAAAAGTTGTAACTGTTTTCAGCCGTCAGATCGCACTATCCGAAGTCCAATGTCATGGCGGTCCCAACAGTGTTCGGCTCGGTCAGCGCACAGGGGGGAGAACACTCACATGAGAGCAAACATTCTTCTTCCATTCTTCGCCCGGAAACTCCTCCTTCAGAACCGTATCGACGTACTCGTTCCAAACGGCCGTGATCTCGTCTGTGAGGGACGGAGGCACCGCGGTGCCGACGACAAGTGCCCGGGGCCGCGGGTGCAGGTTATGGAGAATCACCCCGAGGTTCTTTGGTGTGTAGCGGTACGGCTCCAGCGTCTCGACAAAGTCCACCATGGCAGTCATGACGTACGGCGCATTACGTTCGGCGAGGACGTCGGGAACGTATACAACGCCATTCGTGCGTTTCCAGCCGAGAACGACTACGGGGATAGAGACTGGCTCAGATGAGGACGGGGATGACATGACGCGGAACGTTGAGTGATCCAAGGGGGTTAGATGAAACTGCGTGCTCTCTAAGACTGTGTGTATCGGTCAGAAAAATGGGTAAATATGCTAATAGGTGATTATCAAAGGTCAAGGGTAGGGCAGTCCTGATGCGTATCCCTTATATAGGTCCCAATAGGTCCGAGGGCTCTCGGGCTCGTCTGGACTCTCGCAGACTCTGTTTTTTGCGCACCCGGGCTCTCAAGCCTTGGAGTTGCGTCGACCCAGTTGCGTTTGGCTGACGCTTTTTGCAGTTCGTGTCTTCGTATCCCGTGCTTCGCGCTCCGATTCATAATCCGTTTCGTTTCGGCCGACGGCCGGCTGTCTTCTGTGAGGCCGGACGTGGAAGAACACCAAAAGTGGCGAGTAGCAGCGCATGAAGGGCACCAGATATACCGTTATGTAGGTCTGGTGACGCTTAAGCCTAGAAATTCAAAGTCGAGCCTGCAAGTTGATGAAGCACGTGGAGTAGTGACTGTTGTGTGCACTGCACTGCGAGCGGGGGCCCCAATTCAACATGTGAATACCTAGTTGCTGTGCTGTGGCTTATCTAGGGTATCTTTACCCATCTCGACAAGATGCGATTTTCGTTTCCATCATTGTGTATTCCAAATTCAGCTTAGGATTAAACTTGGACAAAAGTCGACAGTCGATGAAGGGTGACGGCTTCCAAAGTCTCCAGCATGAAAACTGACAAGGACGCACGTTCTTGGATCTCAGACACAATAGCGTCGTCTTTAGTGTGGTCTTTTCTGACCAGTCTCAGACTTGGCACTATGGAATGTAACTCGAACAGTTACAGTCCAAGAACACCATCTTAATAAAACCACATGACTCTCTTCTACTCCTCCAATTGACACCCACGAATTGTCGCAGACAAGAACGTCCGGGGCCACATGACAGTTGCTAGCGCCAGATAAGAGATGTTTCTCATCACTCGAGTTTCTCTTACGTTTGACTTTTGCTGCAGTAGAACATTGCCGGGGCACCCCCCGAACAGCGCATCTCGGCTAACCGCTAAAGTTAAGAAGAAGCGGAAGCTAGCAGAGCGCCGAAGTGGGGCCCGACCGTGTACGTTAAGTGGAAGCGGGAGCTACTACAGCGCCGAAGCGGGGCCCAACCGTGTACGTTAAGCGGTCCCGACATGCGGGGCCCCGGAGCCCGTGAGTCGTGGCCGGCGCAACCATCGTGACCGTGTACGTTAGGAAGAGCCGGAGTGCAATGAAAAACTAGTATGCCCGGCGGAAAACTTTTAGTCCGCTAGCTAAACAGGATTTTCTGTTCCAAAGGACGTATCTCTGTCGGTGGGCAGCTTTGTCTGGTCTATAAGAAGCATGCCCCCTCCCTCGAAGGGGTTTTTACGTCTTCATCTTCCTCTTTCATCTGATACCTAACATCTATACTAAGAGCCTCGATTCAAGCAACATTCATCTTCTTTCTACTTGATGACTTTTTGACCACTCTTGCAAATACTTTTCCAAATTCATACTACTCCCAACTATGCCGAGGATGGCACTCGAGATCAGAATCGACGATCACTACTCGTCCAAGATCTACACCAGCGGCTCCCGTGTCGCCGGTGTCGTCGACTTCTGTCCAAATACCGACATGCCTTTCCACTGCTTTCAGATCACTCTCATCGGCACCGCTCGCACACGGGTCGACATGCTCCCCGGACCGAAGATCACCAACGACGTCTTTCTCAACCTGGACATGCCCATCACCAAGACACTCTATCCCCCAGGTCAGACGCTCATGGCCAAACAAACACACTGCATCCCCTTCGACTTCACCATTCCCCATAAGCTTCACAAAGACTCTTGTGGCGCCGTTTCAGGAGCTCATTCCCACGACCAACACCTGCGGCTCCCCCCAACGATGGGAAGCTGGGAGAAAGACGACATGGCCCCCGTCATGGCCCAGGTCGAGTACAAGATAGTGGCTCGCTTGCTCCTGAGGCAATTCTCCAACAACAACAAGAGCACCATCGAGGCCAGCCAGTTGATCAAGGTCCTCCCCGCATTCCCCGAAGACCCGCCCCTCGTCCTCAACAGCCACGACGCGCGCTATGCCCTTTCTCGGACCAGGTCGGTCCGTCGAAGTGTTCTTTCCGTTCACAAAGACCGTATCATCATCACGGCCGCCCAGCCCCAGGCTGTTCATGTCAGCATCGGCGGGCACCAACTCCCGAGCTCTCAGCCCATAGTCTCGCTCGACTTCGCCTTCGAATCCTCGTCCGCCGTTTCTTTCCCGCCCGAGGTGACACTCAATCAGGTCAAGCTTGAAGCCCAGACCTGGTTCACAGGGACGCCTATGAAGGTGGTTCCTGACCTAGGCGACCCGCGCGATGCGACAGGTCTCCGCCACGAGCTCAGATACTCCACCAATGTCAAGCTCTCGACGACCGACACGGGCGTCATCCTGTGGCACAAGGACGACGCCGATGAAGGGCAGAAAGTAACCTCATGGCGGTCCACGGCCAGGATCCCCATCCGACTTCCAACCGCGCACAAGATGTTCCTCCCGACGTTCTACAACTGCTTCATCGCCCGGAGCTACATCCTTCACGTGAGCGTCAACTTCGGCGGGTCCAAGACGAACCTCTCCCTCCCGCTGCAGATTGCGTCGCAGTCGCTGTACCCGAGGATGTCAGAGCCTGAAGTCGAAGACCTGCCCTCTTTCGATGCCTCTCTGACTTGGAGGTGACGTGGCTGTTAGTGATGCTGGATGGTTCGTCAGGAAATGGCTTGTTTCTGTTGGTTCTGGTTTAGATTCAAGGATTTTTGGCTCATGATTCACGATCTGAGGAAAGCGAGGTCTTCTGCGGAAGACTACAATGGTTTCTTAATTATTATGATTAATTGGTGTCATAGGGTTTGGTTTTGCTCTTTATAGTGACGCCTTCGCGTATTTTGCTTGAATCGAGTTGATGCCAGGACATACTACTATGCCCCAACCTTGAACCACTGATTAAACGCACCCAAAGGATCCCACTTCTTCTTCAGCTTCCTCAACCTTGCCAGACTCGTCCCATAGATGGCTTCGGCCGTTTCATCACCATGGGCAAAGTTGACATACGTCGGATTCCTCGTCGCCTTCTTGGGCGAAGTCCAAATGCTCCTCACACTGCGCCCAAACTCATCAGCCTCCGCATCCAACGCGGCGTCCGTATACCACGGAATCACAAGAGCCTGCGCAAAAGCGTCCCTCCTCAACGCCTCCTGCAGAGCCGCCGATCCCTTGGGGGCGCTCTGAGCTTTCGTCAAGTTGTAACGCTCGATGAGGATGACCGAGTTGGGCCCCTTTGCATGGAACGAGGCATACAGATCCCAGATCGCCGGCCAGGTCTCGGGCCGCATATGCTTGATGGTCGTGCTGAACGCCGGCTTGCGATCGCCGCGCGCGCAGAAGAAGTCGTTGGCCGCGTTCCAAGTGTCGTAACCGGCCACGCTGCTGCTGTTCGAGGTCGGTCCGAGGGCGTAGAGTGAAGCGAATGCGGCGCGGCCGGTCGCTTCGGTTCCGTTCCTGAGGAATCCCGTAACGAGGACGGTCGGTGCGTTGGAAGGCGGCCCGGAGTTCGCCAGGATGAGGAAGACGTTTTGTTCAGGCGTCAGCGGCAGGTCTTGAATAGCCTGCGCGACCTGCGGGAGCTGTTCGGGAGAGAAGAACAGGTTCATGAGCCATGCGGTGCGTTCTTGGGTTGATGTCGGCCAGGCTCTGACTTTGGCCGAGGTGACGATGCCGAAGTTGGGCCCGGCGCCTCGAAGAGCCCAGAAGAGATCTGGATGGGAGGTCGGCGAGACTGTGAGGATCTCTCCGCTTGCGACGACGACGCGCAGCGAGAGAATATTGTCAACTCCGAAACCGACTTCACCCATGATGTTGCCTAATGGAACGCGAGCGAGAGTCAGTCGTCGGTCTAGCTATGATCCGCGAAAGTTGAAGACCGACATACCATAACCACCGCCGAGAATGGCGCCGAGGGTACCCACGCAGTTGCAGTTGCCGGTCTGAACCAAAACACCAGCTTCGTTGGCCGCCTGGATTGTCTCGCCGATGATGGCTCCGCCGCCAATGGTCGCCTCCGTCTTGCTGTTGCTGAAGGTGACGGCGTTCAGTGCAGCGAGATTGATGAGAACGCCGTCGCAGCCGAGGTCGAACGTCTCGCCCCAACCGTTGCCGCCATTCTGGGCGACGAACGGGATTCTGCGGCTTGAGCAGTACTTGACCTAAGCGTAGAGATCAGCCGTGGTTGCACAAGCCTTCAGCTCCGAGAGAGTGACCTACAACAACGGCGACATCCTTCTCGGAAGTCACGTTAACCACTACTGCCGGGCTAGGCGCGTTGAAGGTACTCCATCTTGCACGAAAGTCAATGGACACAGAGGACGATGTCGATACAAGAGCCTTGAGATCGTCGGCGATGGTTGGTGCCCTTACGGTAAGGGCAGAGACCGCCGCTATCAGCAGCTGCAGGGACAAGAGGAAGTTCATTTTGTCTGAGGGATAAACTGGGAACGTGGATCCAGAGGCATCGTGGTGCCTTCTGCAGATATATGCTACAATTGCTGCACAGCAACTATGGTTTCCATATTACGACATCATTCCAAACCACAAGTGCGGCTTGCGAGCGCCAGGAGGCAGATTGAAGCAATTTGAATTGTCTCGACGGCACCCCTTGTCCTTGTCCATACAGCCATACACAGGGAGATGTCCTATCCCTGCAGATGACTCTGCACAGCCTGAGGGCGGTAGCCGTCCGGGTGAGTGGAATGTTGTCGGAGGTGTCCGGGTTCACCTAGAACTATGTGGAAATGAATGTTATGATACCTTGGAATCTTTGCCGGGTGAGGGCTACTGAGCGAAAAGCGCGGCCGTGATGCGAGAATATTACAGACATGGAGGGACAAGAAGGGCAAGTAATCCATCGACGCTGCGTATTACGTGGATGGTTGAGATTTGCGTGGTCCTCTGCGGTCGAGATGCGATGGCTTCGAGCGGTCTGAACTCTTCAGATTTTGGAAACGTCTATAGTATAGTATTCTGGTTGTACAAAAGTGGGCATTTCTGGGACAGTGCTGTATGCCAGCAAATAGACATTACGGGACACCGGGAATTCTGAGTTCTACAAGAAGTTGATGCCGACACCGACCTGCAGTCCCTTGGTGCCCTGCTCGCCGCGTCGCAGAACCAACGGGAGACTAAAGTTGAGTTCGAAGCGGGCCACGGGGTGAGCATACACAAGACCGACACCGGCGGCAGTCGACGGCAGGCCAGTGGCCAGGTCGCTTACTGCTCTCCAGGCGCTGCTGGCAACGCTCCCAGCATCGAGACTGCTCGGCGAGTCGCCGCCCTTGGTCTTGTTCTGCATCGCGACAAGCCTGCCGCCATTGGCAAAGACTTGGAAACGCAGCGAGGATTCAGGGCCCTTGTACGGCAGAGGAAACAGCATGTTCACGCTGCCGGCCGCGAACACGTCTCCACCAACCGAGTCCTGTCCGTCGTGGGGTCCGAGACCGCCGTAGTGGAAACCGCGGACATCGGTGGGCCCGCCGAGCTGGAATCTGTCGTTGATGCGGCTGGGCTGGGCCTTGCCCCCGGAGGAGAAGCCGAGAGGGAGGGGATACAGCATGCCGAACCGGAAGCCTCCGCCGATGGAAACACCGGAAGGTCCCTTGACACCGGGGACGGGAACGGGCACAGCGCCGCCTACTTCCAGCTCATTCTTGGAAAAGGCGACGTCACCGCCGAGCGGGCCGACGCCGGCGAGCTCGAAGACAGACTTCAAAACGTAACCGCTCTGCGGCAACTGCGGGTTGTCCCTCTGGTCGCGCTGGTATGTGTGCTTGACGGAGCTCTTGACCGAATCTCCGGCGTCGGCGCGGACGGTCGGGCTGGCGTTGTCGCGCAGGCCGGTGACTTGACGCCAGATGCCCGAGTACTCGAGGGAGTGCATGTCCTTGGGGCCCGAGAGCCACGAGAAGCGCAGGTTTCCGCCCTTCAGAACCTCCTCGTGGGCGGCCCATGACTTGTCGGTCGCCGACGCCAGCCCCTCGAGCGCAATCCTAGTGTCGGGGTTGCTCTGGACCGGCGCGCTCAGGGTCGCACTGTAGGCGGAACGGGTTCTTGTACCGGCGCTGGCGTTAACGGTGAGCTGCTCGGCACCACCAAAAATGTTGCGCCAGAGCAAAGAGGTGTAGGCGGAACCCTCGCTGTTTCCGACATCGGTTCCAGCGTTGAACTTGTAGCGAGAGAGCTCCTTGACGACAACGTCGACGTCGACATCGGTCGGGGTGGTCGAGGGGTCGGTCTGGTTCGAGCTGTTGAGGTGGACCTTGGGGTCGGGGTGGAAGATGCCTGTTGAGGTCAGTCCATGCTTGTGTGTCGTTGATGGGCGCCAAGCCAGTGTTGTTGTTCCCTACCCAGTCTCTCGAGCTTTCCTCTGGCATCGCCTAGGCGAGCTGCCACCTCACCGAGGGTGGAGTTGCTGTTGACATCCTCGGCCAGAAGCGGCTGGAATATGGGGTCGAGGAATCCTCGTCTCGTGTTCGTAGCACCGTGGACCTGAAGACGGTTGATGGTCATGGGCTGAGAGTTTTGTTCGGCTAGCTACAGCGAGCATTAGCACAGGCAACCGAGGGCGCGGGGAGGATGGCAACTTGCCAATGCTTGTAGCCTTCTGATCTTAGCTTCCTCTTGCAGCTTCTCGAACTCGGCCGAGGACTCGGCCTCCTTCCGCAGCGCATCCGGGCCGGCCTGAAGCTTGTCGATCGGGCTGGAAGCCTGACGTTTTGAGAAATTCTGGTTAGCCGGCGAGCGCAACACAGAAGGGCCAATTGCGGCATGTACTCACGGAGCTTCCGCTCAGACTTGATTGCGACGCCATTGGAGCTTCTGTGAAAGCTAGAAGAGCCCTGGGGGCAGTGAATTGGCAGGGGGAAAGTGACACACGAGCCGACAGGCTTCGGTTGAATTCGAGATGCAGCACGGAGCGCAAAGGAACCGACCGGGACGGATGATGAGGCGGATTGGCGGATTGGTGCCGATTGAGGCTGGTGCCCGAAGCTCAATGTGGGGTTCGAAGCTCCAGCCACACTGTCTGACGGAAATGGAATACACTGGAACTTGGGTGTTGCTGGTGTGGCTGATCATGTGGCTGAGGGGCATGGCTGATGCTCGGCCGGCAGTGACATAGTGCTGTGGAGTTCAACGGTACGTACCTCTCTTTCACTCACCTTGGCTTTCGACAACGCACCGGCGCTTGCCAGTTGCCACAGCCTCGCTGCAGTCCCCCCCAGTTACATGTCCTCCTCACCCACCCTGTGACTGTGTTTATTGCGCTCGCTCTTCCATCTTCCTCAACCCGCCCAGCAGCTCAAACAAGGCGTACGGAATCTTTCCCGAGTCGACCTATCAGCCTCCAGTCACCACCCAATCCAACCCTTCGACACTCGTTCTTTACCGCTCAAGTCCTCGCTTCTTCGTCTACCGCCACGTGCCCCTTGACGATTACGTCGTTCATCTCCAAGTCCGGAATCGTAGGACCTCGTCAAACTTCGTCCCTCATAAGCCTCTACAATCATGGCAGCCAGCAAGGCCGCGCAGAAAAGGGTCCGTATGCTCTGCAACTGTCCGCTCCACTCTGCTATTCTCTTTGGGTTGATGACTGACCCCCCATACGCAGTTGACGCGCGAGTACAAGACCATCGCCGAGAACCCTCCACCATACATCGAAGCCCATCCCTCCGATTCCAATATCCTTGAGTATGTGGTTCCCATCTGTTGCATCTACACAGACTAACACATCATACCTAGGTGGCACTACATCATCACTGGCCCCGAGAACACGCCGTACCATGGCGGGCAATATTGGGGCACCCTCGTTTTCCCTCCCAACTACCCCTTCGCGCCCCCAGCCATCCGAATGCACACCCCATCGGGCCGCTTCCAGCCATCGACCCGATTATGTCTCTCCATCTCCGACTTCCATCCGAAATCCTTCAACCCTGCCTGGGAGGTCTCAACCATCCTGATAGGTCTGCTTTCTTTCATGACGAGCGAAGAGATGACTACCGGTTCTGTCTCGAGCACCGAAGCGGAGCGCAAGATGCTGGCGGCACGGACACGGTGGTGGAACTCGACCGGCGGCGGCTCCCACGCCAAGTCGAACCCGGCGCAAAAGGGCAACGTCAAGGCCGGCGATGGCGGCGCCAAGTTCCGCTCCGAATGGCCCGATGTCGACAAGGCTAACTGGGAATGGATGAAGGAGCACAAGATCGACATGGCAACAGGGAACAAGATTGGCGGCGCGGCAGGGGCCTCATGCGGGCCCCAGCTTGGTATCGCGAACGGCAGCGGTCACCAGGCCCAGGCCGTCGTCGATGCCGTCGTCCAGCAGCGGGACGCCGGCCGGGGGTGGCTGAACCAGAACAAGCTCCTCGTCGCCGGCGGTGTCATCTTCTTCTATGTCCTGCTTGCGAGAGTTTTGGGTACCAGTGAGTGATCTGGAGTAAGAGTAGACGCGGATTGGGGTCTCGGCCAGCCATGGCCGCGGATGGCTGTCAGAGGAGGCGGATAATACTGTGCGCATGGGATGACACGGCTGAGCATGGCGTTTTTGGGCTTTCCGTCAACGGCAACGGACCAGAGTGAAACAAATGAGTCTTGACTAATAGTTTTAGAGGACTGAGACGGCCGATCGGGTTATGGCAAAACTCGCATGAACGAATGTACTTTAGATCAACAAACGGATCGGCTTTTGGAAACGACATTTGGAACCAGTTTCTGACCACTATTCTCTGTTAAAGTTCGTGCCGCGACTGACTTCAGCCAAGGACCCAGCTGAAGGCTCCGTCTTACATTATCGCGTGATGTGGAAGGGATATGTTCCCTGTCGTTTTTGAAAATCAAGGCGGACGAGGCTACGGAGTAGAAGGACGGTTAGTCAAATAGACTGGGATCCGTTGCAGCTGCCTCTTCGAGTCTTTAACGTCATTCTGCACAGGCGGGTTCTTGTTGTAAGTTGATGGTGCTATCGGATTGCTATCGCCGAAGAAGGTCGGCATGTCGCAACGCCGTATAGAAAAGTAGACGACGAGCACACACAACTGATGAGCGGAGGAAGAGGCCAAGTATCGTCTGAAGGGAGAGGAAATATCGCGATCAACAGACGACAAATGTAAGCGGCAACCGGCGACGGTCACAGCAAGGTTTTTGAACAGTGCCACCGCCCAGCCCTCGGCCCCGAACAGACAGAGAATGAGTTTCGGGTGTTGAAGTGAGCTTTGGCAGGGGAAACATCCAACAAAACCCAGAGCATGGGAAAAAACTGCTGCATTGGTGAACCGAAACGTGTATCGGTGACATGGAGTTACGTTGAGGGGGTCAAGACTCAAGAGACGCAAGAGACCGGATAGACCAGTGAGAGGCTTGGAGTTCAGACGACACAGGGGGAGGCTGTGAGACGTTGCGTACACATGAGCTGGCTAACGCCGATCATCATCGGGAGGCGCCTTTTACTGTCTCTTTGGAGGCACAGAATACGCAACTCACCACCTCCTTAGTCGGTTGTTTGAACCATCGTCGTGTTGATATCCGTCTCCTTAAGAATGCTTGTAAGCTCTTTCTACGCTACTCTGTTCTGGGGCGTAGCTTCCAGATGTATCATCCCCGGTACATCGCTGCATCGTCGTCTGTGCGTCGGGTCATTTAGAAGTCAATCAACCAGCCTTTTTGAAGGTCCAAGACGGCTTGGCTGGTGTTGGCGATGAGGCACCTGGACCGAGGCTGCCACATTTATGCTTTTTAATCATGAACCTTGGTAATGTGACAGTCTGTGATCACTTGCCGACCTTCTCACCGCTTCCGAGGAGAGTCTCAATTGCATGCTTACTCTCGTCTCAAGTTGTCGATAGACAAAAGAGGTGGTACGGTCTGAAGTTCACGGCGCATTGGGCCTTGGAGAAAGCTCGTCCGGCCGAATTGTGCGTGCCTCGCCGTGATACGATGAGAAATCGACTGACAATGCTCAACACGGTTCACTAATAACACCGACCGAAGCTCTCGCAAGAGCCTGTGGCATTGACCACCGGTATGCCCCGATTCAATGGAGAGGAAGAAGCTTCCACGTTAGGGTTTTCAACCTGAAATCAGCCCCATGAAACCCTATGAGCCGTTAATAGTGTCTAATGGTCAAGGTGGCTACAGTCGACCGCCTACAGCGATTTTATGCTAGGAGCATATTTTCAAAGTAAGGAAAAGTGATGAATCTCAAGGCCAGAGCCTGTTTCGCGCGCGCGCGAACGTAGATCAAACCGCCGCTGGCCGTGCTCCAACCCCAGACCGCAGCCCTACCATTACCTCACAAGACGTATCAGTATGAGACATGAAGTTTGGTGTCGATCACAGTGTACCAACGGGATCGTACCCTTGTTGAAGAACAAACCTTGTTCCCAACTATCTACCACGGACCATGGACTTTTAAGAGTAAAATTCGAGTTTAAACCCACCCCTGGCTGATAAGTGGTTTCGTGGCGACGAACGTTTGTCAAGCGGAAGCATGACACGCCCGTGCTTTGGGAGTGGAGGGTTAATTCGTCTCGCGAGAGGGATATGAGGGCAGGCGGACATTACATCGCACACACATACACACACCTTACGACAGATAGCATGATAAAGTCTACTACGGTGTGTGGTAAGCTCCAACCCCAGGCCTGATATTGCACAGGGTTAGGCCGTCTAGCTCAACCCCAATTGAAATGTTGACTGGCTGGAATGAAGCCTAAGTATGTGAATAGCCAAATGTAGTGCTGCATACATCGTACATCGTAGGCTGGCTGCACCCCTACGTTCCACCTTACTCGGGGGTAAGCCCTTTGCCTGCAACTACAGTACGATGTACATCGTGTCTTCTTAAAAACATCGTTTAGCTGGCGCCTTGACACCGTTGAACCTAATTGCGAGTATGTTACTCAGGCTATTGCTTTTGATGGGACGGTCCAGAGTGCCCTCTTAAGATACGTCTCCGATTCGAGAAGAACACCAAACACGGCTTTGGAGAATGGACGCACGGCTGTTCCACCCGTGCCTTGTTCTTGTTCCTGACACTTCGAATTATCCATTGCAAATCTCATTCCCTGTGGGGGTGGTTGATCGTTCTCGGGATGTGACACTGAGCCTCCTCTGGCCCTGGCACTTTTAAACCCTCCTTTTCTCCCATCCATCCTTGCCAAGTTAATCAGAGCGCCGGTCCACTATCCGACCTTCTTCGGAACTATCATAGAGAGTTTTCAACTCTCCCTGTCTTGGCTGCGTTCTCCTCCCCTTGCCCTCAACTCCAGACTGCCTCCAAGGGAAATGCCCGGTAAGGTATAAGGACTATGTGACGTCCCGCGTGTAGATCTCTTGTCCTTGGTCTTGGTACGGTGAGATCGCGCTAACTCTCTGCTCCACTACGGCAAGGGAAGACGAATATGGCGACAGACAACCACTGGCCGCTCCAGGATGAGACGGCCGGCCAAAAGCGTGCGCCTGCCGTAGCGGTGTCAGAGTTCGACGACGGAACGAGCGAGCTGGAGAAGAACGAGACGCTGGTTGTTGGCACGACGAAGCTCTACGTGGATGGGCAGCTGAGGTTGATTCCTGTAAGTCTCGCACGTCGCTGCATTGTGACGACAGTTACTCACTCTACTCAGATGCCCACGCCCGACCCAAAGGGTAAGTTGTGCCAACAATCACGCGGCTTTAGCACAGAGATAGGTATTGACGTCTCGACTTAGACCCTCTGAACCTCCCTGCGTGGCGAAAATGGACAGCCATCGGCGCCCTCTGTTTCTGTAAGATACCGCCCCTTTTTGCGGTCCCAGTCTTTGACCAAGGTACTGACTGACACGTCTCCCCAGTCGGCTCTCTCGCCTTGTCAGCCGAGATAGTCATTGGCGGTCTCCTCCCCGTCTTTATCCTTGAGTACTCGGGCGTCGATCCGCACATCATCAACACCATCGACTTCAAGGCCCAGAGCGGCGGCAGCGGCCTCAAACTCAACCCCATGTCCGTGGTGCCGCCCGGCGTGAAACCCGCCTCGCTCGATGAGGTCGCCCTCCTCGCCACGATGCCGCTCCTGGCGAACGGCATCGCGAGCTACTTCCTCGTGCCGACCTCCATCTGGATCGGCCGCCGTCCCGTGCTGTTATTCGCGGCGACGAGCGCCTGGGCCGGTGGGTTGTTTGCCGCGTTCAGCAAAAGCCTGCACCAGCACCTGCTCGCGAGAGCGCTCATGGGCTTGGGCGCCGGTGCCGTGGAGGCGCTGATCCCGCTGATTGTGCAGGACATGGTCTTCATCCACCAGAGGAACAAGGCCATGTCGGCCATCGTGTCCAGCCAAGGCCTCATCATCATCGGTCTCGGCGTCCTGGCGCCCTGGGTTTCTGCCAACTACACATGGAGATGGCTGTACTACATCACCTCCGGCCTGGGCATCGTGGCATGGGCCATCATCATTGCTTTCTTACCTGAGACCCGCTGGACGCGATCCCAAGACGAGCTCAGTAGGTTCCGGCTGCTTGAGAGATGGGAGAAGGCCGGTTCGCTAACAAACCTCTAGGTGGCCAGAAGACCTACCCTCTTAAGCCCGGCATGAACCGTCCTGAGCTAGACTACGTCAATTACACCCCACGCACCATTTGGACCAACATCGGCTTCTTTCAGAACGGCTTTGAGTTCAAACCGGCGGCCAAGTCCATGCTGGATGCCCTCCGGTCGACCTACTTCCCCGCCATCATCTGGGCTGTTCTCGTCAACAGCGCCATGATCGTCATCAACCAGGCCACCCAGCAGATCAACCCCTTCGCGCTCCTTGCCCAGGGCTGGCAGTTCCAGTGGACAGGCCTCATGGTGTTGCCATTCTTCGCCGCGACCGCTCTTGTCTACGTTTTTGGGGGTCCCGTTGCCGACAGTATCTCCAATGCGGTGACGAGGTGGCAGGGAGGTAGCCGAGAGCCGGAGCACCACCTCGCCAACCTGATCTTCCCTCTTGTATCTGGCATTGTGGGCTGTTTTGTCTTTGGAACTGCCGGGGAGAAGAATATGCATTGGGCGGTTCTCCTCGTCGGGTCGTTCCTGATCGTTTTCGCCTTCTTGACGACGATGACCATCCTAAACGTCTTCATCGTTGAAAGCTATCCCCAGTGGGCAGGGTATGTCTATGTCGTACGTCTCAAGTCACATCGCTATACTGACCACTATATTGCAGTCCCGTTCTTGTCAACGTTTCTTCGCTGCGAATCGTCATCGCCTTCTTCGTTGCCTCCAAGGCCACGGTCTGGATTGCCAAGTATGGTCCACTTGCAACATTTGCACTCTACGCCGAGACAATCATCGTCTTCTCTCTGGGGTTACCTATACTCTATTTTTGGGGCAAGAGGTTACGACAGTGGACGGCTGGAAATGTCAAAAGCAAACAAAGCGAGCAAAGGGTGTTATCAGACGGAGGCTCCGTCTGATTTGGTGAAATAAGGAATAATGAAAACGAGACTTTGATGGAGACAAATGCTTATCGGCGTTTTCTCCCTGACTTATTTTGCCCTGGGACTAATAGCACGCGCTATAGAGACCATATCAATCCAGTCCCTACCGAGGTTAAAGTCCAGCCACCTGTGAATGATCGAGTTGGATGGATCCCGTTGCATTACGAGCGGGGTCACAGTAGCAGTCGGTGACATCGGGGACAACGCATATTGCATAAGGCGATCCCATTTTAGTTACTGCGTGTTACAATGGGAACGATAGAAAACACACGCATGTAGCCAGTGAGGGATTATCGACGTATCATTGGAAACAACTTGAACCTCGATCCTCGCATCATTCTTACTCTTCGCAACCAGGACGGTATATCATGCCAAATTCTGCTTAACGAGAAGCGGTCCCTTTCCTATTCCAAATCAGAACAATTTAACATGACTATTTGCGACCAGTGTCGAACCATCTCCAAGGTGGCACCAGCACCCGCCGACTCAACGCGGATAGTATGTTACGTCCACACTATCGAGAGTCTGATAACATCCATGCAAGCCCAATGCCTCATTTGCTGTCGGCTCTGGAATGCTTTGGGACCTAGAGGCCGGAAAGTCATGGCCAGTCCGCAATTCACCGGTTTGAATTGCACCCTCATACGGTTTGTAGTCGGAAACGATGCAGAACTTGGGAGGATATCGTTCGTCTACGAGGACGATTCATACGAGACTGACGATTTTGTCAGTCTACCCTCGTTCAGTCTCGTTGATTCAGTCGGTATGTTTTGTGTGCAAATGACTATGTTTCTTGTAGAAACATTCAAACTGATGTACTGTTTAGATTGCCGAAACATGCCAACGCTGCCTGCCACGAGTAGCACAAAGCACGAGTTCTGCTGGGACTTGATATCCAGCTGGATGACAGAGTGCAACAGCAGTCACAGAGACTGCTCGTCGCCGCATCCGGATTGGAGCCCAACGCGACTCATCGATGTGCGGGACTACGAGCGCGGCCTAGTTCATCTTATTTACACGGCTGGCAAGTCGGAGAGGAGCATGCCTTATGTTGCACTGAGCCACTGCTGGGGAAAGAAACACTTCAAGATCATGGACCAAAGCAACAAAAGTGACTTCGAGGCGGGGTTTGCCGTCGAAGACCTGCCTCCGAATTTCCAAGACGCCCTTTATGCGACAAAAAGGCTGGGGTTCCGATACATTTGGATCGATTCTCTCTGCATCATTCAAGGATCGGACGACTGGAAGACACAAGCACCACTGATGAACAAAGTGTACCGAAATTCGAGCCTGACTCTGGCGGCAACGGCATCTTCTGATGCATACGGCGGATTATTCAGGGACCGAAATCCGTATGATATTATTCCTCCAGAGCTGGAAATACCCATGGGGATGGAGGGGAGTGTCGAAAATGTCAAATGCAGTGCCATTCCGATGAGGCTGTGGGCATCGGAAGTGAGAAACGGGCCCCTAAATAAGCGGGCGTGGGTTGTTCAAGAAAGGCTTCTGGCGCCTCGGACGGTGCATTTCTGCAATCAGCAGATTTTCTGGGAGTGTTGCCAACTCGAGGCATGCGAGATCTTCCCACAAGGCATCCCGAAACACTTCTTTGAAGACTACGAGGCCACCTACGAGCTTCAGGGGTTCAAGAACTGGGAAAGAGCCGTCAGGTCAACCCGAACGGGTGACGAAAAAGACAGCAGACTTCCAGAATACCAGAGCCCTTACGAGCTGTGGCAGTTCATCCTCAGCGAGTACATGGCATGTGGACTGACGAACCCCAGAGACAAGTTTGTGGCCCTTTCTGGGATAGCGAAAGAGTTCTCTCGGGTTCTTCAAGACGAATATGTGGCCGGCCTCTGGAGAGGGGATTTCATCAACTGCCTGCTCTGGTATGTCAATGACCGGGCATTGCTGGGCGATGCCCCCGACGTAAAACGGCCCGAGAGCTATCGGTCGCCCTCGTGGAGCTGGGCATCCATAGATGGATCCGTCACGCACCCAATCGTGTTCGAGCTCGCTGGAGAATACGCCGAGATAATAGATGTCAGCATCGAGCCGAGAGGCGGAGACCTTGTTGGCGGCCTGCGACGGGCCCAAATCATTGCTCGCGGGAGGCTGATTCAGATCCCCCGGCCAACCCACTTCAATTGGAACTCGATGCACTATTTCGGCACCTTCCATCCTGATGTTAGGGAGGAGATTGTCGATACGACGTATTTCTGCCTGCCATTGAGAGAGCTCGGCGTTGATGGACCATATCACTCACTCTGGGGCTTGGTCATCGTACCGGCTAGCAGTGAAACTTGTCAAGACATGCACCCGAGGACATTCAAGAGAGTGGGCATCTTCCGGATTGATGCTGGCGAGCCTCTGGAACATTTGACCCAGAGGAAGCCGGAGGGCTGGAAGGACACAGAAAAGACAGCTTGGTTCTACGAAGACATCCCCATGAGCGAATTTTTACTTATTTGAACATTGGTTGATAGATGAGTTGACGATCGTTTTAAAGTTTATAAGTGGACAAAGCACGATTCTAGTTGTACAGCCAGAAACTTGCTACTATTCCAAGTAGTTGCTGTCGATGCCAGCGACCTCTCAATGTGCGCTGGGTGAGAAAAGTTTCATCAAGATATGACGATAGACGGAGTCGATCTTGTATCCCGTGTCGGCACGGCTGGTTCAACGGCCCCACTAACGGCGCGAATGGAGAACGAACGGGCCGGGAGGTTTGGAATGCCGGAGCCGACTGGGGTCCTAGCAAAAAGGTGGTGAAGGGTCCATTGATTAAGTGGGTCAATCGGCGTCTCTGACGACTGGGATTGAAATTCCTGACGTCGCCAAAAAAACAAAAAAACAAGAGAAAAGCTGACATAATCATGATGAGGAGCTATCACTACGTAAGGTACCTAAGGTAGGTACCTCAAAGCTTCTAGTTGCTGATGAATCAAAAGGACCTGAGCCAAAAGTAGGTTGCCCGACGGTGGTAGCCTAGCGTACCGGCTGCCCCGTGGCTTGGGGTATTTTGGTTGGCAGCACGGGCTGGCTCGATTCAAGCTGTAGGCCGGCTAGAGCAAAGATCGATGCGCGCCCTGGCAACAATCAAACCAGAGACACCGAGCCCAGGGTGAGTGAGAGTGATGATGATGATGTTGATTGTTTGCTTGTCGTCGCATGGACGAAAGCAGTAGACAAACAAAGAAGCGAACGGCCTTTCCTGATCGTTTTTGATTGCTCAGCCGAGGAAAGAAGGCCCATTGACTTGCCTACTTAGCTCTGCTCATCTTTTTACAAATTGAGATGGACCTCATGGCTCATGGGCCTCAGATCAGGGGTCAGGCGAAGAAAACCAACCGTGACATTGATGGAATGTGAAAAAAGGGCCGGCCTGGTCTCTCTTCCCTGGTCCACACACCTTCCTCGATCGACAGCTCCCCTTCCCCAGTACGTACCGACCGCTTGGGCTGCAGCTTCCCAGGAGTCAGTCAGACTTTGACCCAATTAGATTCTTACTTCTACCCGGAAGCTTGGGCCACCAGGAAGACACGAGGTACGTACCGGGCAGAGGTCGCGCAACGCACCGCCCCGCGCGCGCCCATCCAATTCCTCGTCTGTTTTTTTTTGTTTTTTTTTTTCCAGCGCAGCGCAACGTTTTCTTTTTTTGCGGGGGTAAAATTTGTGATGCGGCCCCGGTTTTCTGCCATCATCACCAGATCTTCCTTTTCATGATCGGGCTCCGAGGTTTTTCTTCCCCCCTTCCATTTTGATCCATTGACTGGACTGACTGACTGACTGCCAGCCGTCGCCAGTAGTAGCAAGGCCAGGCTAGGCCAGGCCGGAGCAGGCAGTATTAGCAAGCAGAGAGAAAACATTAAGCACACATACAGGCAGCCAGGCAGCTATCTTCACTGTCCACTTTATCCCTTCCCATCCACAACCACTGCCCGCCACACACAAACACTCTGTCTGGTTCAACCAGCAGCCACAACCAACGGCGCAGACCGTACCAGTGACAGAAGGCTTACTGACTGACCTACTCTGATATCATCTTGTCCTTCTGTCCTCTGTCATTCACTATTCTCTCCGTTCAACCAACCCTTTCACCGCCAGGAGAGAGCCGGGCAGAGACGCCACTGGGGCCCGTTTGTTCTTTTTTCTCGCTCCGTTTACCGTATCCCAAGACGAGTCCTCCGCCTCCTCCTCTCCCACTCCCCACTTCCTCTCTTTTCCCCTCCTCCCTTCCATCATTCTACATTAGGTATTCGTACCTAACCGGCAGACTACTCTTGCATATCTTCGATTCCTCACGAGCTGTCTGTTTGTCTCTCCCTTCTCCATCCACTCTGCTCTTCTGTTGTGCCTCATCGGCGACACTCTTTTAATTCTTCTTTCCCCCCCTCTCTATCCTCCAGAGCTCTTTACTTGTGGCTCGCATTGGCACCTGCAGACCGACCCTCTCTACCATGCGCCACCCCTGCCGACGAGAGGTTCCCATCCTGCACGAAAAGAGTCACTAACGACCGGGCCCGGACCTACGATTTGCGGCTTGCGATTTGCGACTCCCTACTGCCTTGCCTCATCAGACGCTCGACTGGTCTTTCCAGAACTATCCACTTAACCAAATCCACTCTACTCTGGGTGCTCTCTCGCCGAAACGAACGACCGCAACGACCGAGAACCGACCCCGGCCCCCACTACTTGTTGGCCACCATCTCCTACATTACCCCCCAGTAGTCGTCCCAAGTCACCCAGTCCTGCCTGGGTCCCTCCCGTTTAGCCAGCAGCAGCCAAGTCAACGTCGGCTACTTCTGCAAGCTGGGCTCAACACCCGCTCAACACCACCACCACCACCTCCACCACACATCCTCCCGCCTGCCTCTGCCGTCGATCATGGCTCCCAACGGCAACCCCAAGGCGAGGAACGGTGTTGGTGCCGTCCATGGAAAGCCCAACACCCCTCGGCGCGTCGTCCCTGCCATCCCGCTCCCCTTGGATCGTCGCGTCAAGGCCAATGCCGCCGCGAAGCAGGCCGCTGCTGCCCAAGCCGCCGCTGCCGCCGCTGCCTCTTTTTCTCGACCCGCCTTGACCAACGGCTCCTCCCTCAAAATCCAGAACGACGCCGACTCTTTGCCTCCCACCCCAAAGTCCGCCGAGCCCAAGATTGCTTTCCAAGAAGACGAGAAACCCGAAGCCGACGACAGCGCTCCCGCTGTTCTCGGACCCGATTCGGAAGGAAGTGATGATGTGAAGGAGCGCGAGGGTAAGTGCAGATTCCTTCTCAACAACGGCAAGTAACACAAGAGGGGGGGGGGGGAGAGAGAGAGAAGCGAGAAAAACACTTAGAATGGAGCGCGATTCTGACAACTTTGCATCTCTAGCTACAGACTCCCAGGAGTCTTCTGCCGCCATCCCTACTCCTTCCACGACCGAAGCGTCTGAATCGACCGACAAGCCCGCCGAACGCGACGTTCCCACGTCTGCCGAGCATACTCTTCGAGGTATGTCTACCTTCAGCTACCATGTTTTCCGAGTCCCCTTCTCACTTGTTATAGACCACAACCGCATTACTTCTCCTCCCGCGATCCGGTCTGCGAAGAAGGGTAAGGCTTCCTCTGTGCTGGGACGGTTCCATGCTCCACTTGCTTTACTCACAAATATCACAGATAATATTTCTCAGCTCCCGCCAGCTTTCCGACCCCCTCCCGTCATTCCTCCGAACCGATACAACATGCCTCCCGCTGGCCACAACGGTGCTCGCCCTTCTGCTGTCGTTATCAACGGCACGTCCCACCGAGGCCCTCGCTCAGTTCACAACGGCCCCCCGCACATGCATGGCCCGCGCCAGAGCAACGGCAGTCTCCAGTTCGGCGGTTTTGCATCCAACTCGTCTTCCCCGGCCCCTCCTCACTCGGGAGGCTTTATGCCTCCTCCGGGCGTGCCTCACCCTGACGGACGTTCATTCCCTGGCGCCGCCAATGGCTATCACCATCAGATGCCCTACGGTACCGAGTTTGTGCCTGGTACTGCCGTGGACGGATTCGGTCGACCGCTCCCAGGCTACACGGGCATGGAGCAATACCCTCCTCCCATGAACGGTTATGGCCCTTCGACCCCTCACAGCTTCCAGGGATCGCACTCTTCAGTCCACGCCGATGACCCCGGCGCGTACAACCACTACCCTGCGCCCGGTATCCTCAACGGCACCGCGCTTGTCGATGACGCTCGCCCTCACCCGCCTCCGGCTGGAGGCTTCGGTGGTCCGCCTCAGCGGATGATGCCTGGCCCAATTCCGCCACCGCACATGATGCACCCTGGACCCGAGCACCAGGGCTTGGATGATATGGCCGCCTACCTGCGATCGCAGTTTAGAGACACTGCCTTTGCCGACTGCACCCTCGAATTGCGCTACCTCGACGACCGCGCCCCTCCTGTGCGACTCCCCGGACATCGTCTTGTTCTCGCCAGAAGCCAGGCGGTCCGGAACGTTCTAGAGTCTGACGGTTTCGAGTCGAGTCCGCCCGGCGCCAACCGCACCATCTTGTTGCAGTCAGATGACAGATATCTCCGCTCTGATGCCTTTTGGATGGCGGTCCAGCATCTGTACGCCTTCCCGCTGCTCGACCTGCCTGAGCCAACTGCCAACGGCTCCTTCACCTTGGCAGGCAGTGCCGACGACCGCTTCGACTTCGCTCTTGGATATGCCGCGGCTGGACACCTCCTCGGATGGCAGCCCATTGTCATCCGGGGCTTGGAGATTGCCTCGCATTCCCTCAGCTGGTCGACAATCGAGCGAGCTCTTGGATTTGCCCTCGGTGATGTGCCCGGTCGGGCTTCGGCTGACAGACACACGCAGTTCGCTTACGGCGAGCCTGTTCAGATCTTGATGAACGGCGTCATCTCTTTCCTTATCAACAACTTCCCGCCCGATTTCACGCTGGACACATCTGTCGCCGATCCGGAGCAATTTGCTCGGATTCCATACGTGCCCGCGTCCCCTGCCGCTCGCGAGGGATCGCCAGTGGACCCTCAAGGACCTGCTGTGCAGGACCGTCGACCGCGCGCTATGCACATTCAATTCGGTGATTTGGCACTGGGTTCAGACTCCTCATCCAAGGGTCCAGATTCGACACCCCGGTCTAGTATCCGATCAACCCTCTCAACGGTTCTCATCAACCTCCCGTTTGCTTACTTGAAGCCTGCTCTCGAGTCGAGCGGCTACGGCAACGTGAATGGATGGGCCAGCATCGAGGCGCGGCACCAGATCATGCGAGAGGTTGTCAACGAGCGAGAAGCAAGACGACTTAAGGCCATTGATGCGGTCAGAAGTGGTGCGGTGCCGCATGCCGAAACAGTCTTCTACGGCCTCCAGAGCGCCGAGCCTCGCCAGAGCGAGGAGTGGCATGGTCTGGGCTGGCGCGAGGACGTGGTCTCGTACGTCAATGGCGACGCGCCATCTCTCGGCCGGCAGTGGGCGCCGCTGATGGCGCAACCGAACGGCGTCAACCATGCGGAGAAGGCGAGTCGCTCGGCCTATCCTTGAAGGCGCTGCCAGCGGCGCGGCGCCAGGATTACGATGTTACGACACGGGAACTAAAAAAAGAAGAGGAAGCCAAAAAAAATGGGACGGCCCGGGCAGACTCGACTGGCATTTTCATCATGACCTACAAAAGCAGGAATCCTTTCTTTTTTCTTTTCCTTCTTGTCATTCCTAACCCCAGCTCCCACTCTCTCAGGTCAGGGGCAACGGGTTCGACATTGCGCTCGGTGTTGGCAATCTTTTGGCGAATGGGCCAAAAACTCAAAAAGCATAGGGAGAGTGAATGGGGGCGACTGACTTCGCCTTGAAATCTGGCTGGTATGGGCATTTGCCCCGGTCTTCTTTGTGTGTGTGTTGGAGTCCATGTTTGTTGACAGGTAGTTATAGGGGGCACCTATCTGCATGGCTACTTCGTCTGATCGAGGCTGGCTGATTCCGTGGAGGGGCGGTCGCAGCGGACAAGCCAAAGGGAGGTATCTCAGGCAAGGGCGTCTCGGTTCAAGAAGGAAGGATTTCCCAACGTACCTTGGCGACTAGGCGTGATGAGGACATACGAAGACATGAGGGTATGCAAAAGGCTCGAGCCACGTGGGGCGACAGGGGTTGGTCGTGGGGAGGAAGGATACCCAGGGGGGATATGGAGCAAGGAGTGAGACGCTGCGTCACGGTTCGTGCTGTTCTCGGGGCTGAGAGAAGCACTCCGGCGCGGACGGATGAGAAGCGGCAGCAATTGGGCGGTAGTGTTTTCAGCAACAGAATGGCTTGCTGGCTGATAATTGTGTGTATCATGCGACAAAGGAACATATTCAGGAGTTGACAAGGTGACTCTGGGCTGTTTGTGTGACTTGGTAATGCTATGCCGATGATCTTATGAGATGGTGTTGTTCTTCTCGTATACCATACGTAGTGTCCCTTGGGTATGGAATAACAGAGTCAGCCCTCATTGGTTCACGTGTATGTGGGTGAAGCTTGAGGGATATGTGTAACTTGATATAACAACAGCAATCGGCAGCAAGACGCGTCTTGGAAACCTCCGAGAGAAAGAGAGAAAGAAGAGAAAAATCCACATTGCGGACGAGATTTACAGTGGGCTGGCTGTGGTTGTGGTTGGTGTGAGTGTTGTGCATGAAGGAGCTCATTAAACGTGGGGGAGTCCCTTGTTGCGGGGGGCACAGGTAGTGGGGACGTTGTTTGTGCACTGTACGACTACGTACATTTCGGGGTCGAATAGGCCAATGATAGGTAGAGACTTCGTTTTGTTTCCCGCTGTCTCTACGTAGCGGGTGTGTCCCCCCGGACGAGCTGGGATTAGGACTCGCGGAGGAGATAGGTATGATGTACACCATCACCCTCAGCACCTGACAAGGTACATCGGGCAACGTAGCGTACCTTGCCTGAGAGCCGAGGCACGTGCTTGTCATCTTCGGCGCTGGCAGTGGCCCCGGGTCCTGTCCTGTCCACCGTCCACCCACCCCCAGACCATCCATCCATCACTTGTCTTGTCCGGCAACAACCACCGTGGGCTCCTTTTTTACCTTGTTCGCCAAGTATCCGTGAAGTACTTGCTCTTAATACTTTGCCTTTTCCCACATCGCCGCCTTCGACAGCTGCTCTTCTCCAACCTTATCGCCTTCCGACTGCTGCCACCTTCAGCAGCAAGGACCGCTTGAGTGAGTCCTCCAGGCTGTTCCTCTATGTCGCCCATTGTCCGCCGAATTCCCCAGGTCTGGCTGACACGTGCTAACAGAGCTTCCTTATCCTTCTCAGTTCGGACCGGGCGCTCTCTCTATTGTCCTCGATCCGAGGCCAACACGACCAACACGATCATCCAACCAACGACACCCCCGACTTGGTTCCCATCATCAAACTCCCCTCCCTGATACTTCCGTTATTCCTGCCGCCGCGATGGCCTCCGCCGCGGCCTCGTCGTCGCGGTCAGGCCCGCCCGGCGTCTCTCGGCCTCCACAGACGACTTCAAGCCCCCGACCGTCCGGTGGCGGCCCCTCACGCGCGCCGCCCTCGTCGCGCAACAGCGTCACCGACCCCATCCTCCGCAATACCCTGCGATACACAATCTCCGCCAAAGAATATGCCACTCTGCACAAGTACGTGTTGTCGCGCTCGCGCCTGCTGAAGCGAGCCTCGCCGAGCGTCACTGCCGTCGAGCGCATTGTCGAAGGCGACAAACCCACCGCGCCGAGGCAGGTGGCTAATGCCAATGCCCCATCCGGGTCGGGTGCTGGCGCCGGTGCCGGTGCCGGTGCCGGTGTGAGGACCGTCGATGACTACAATGCGCGCGCCGTTCGCCACTCGTTGCGTGTCTTTCTCGGAACCGCCATGGCTATGAAGGGCTGGGCTCTCATTTCGACAAAGTTCTTGGGCGGAAAGCCAGAGTAAGTGATCTTGTCTCATGAATGGATCGTTCTGGGCGAAAAGGCAGCAGGCGTACTGACTGACATGGCCGACGTAGCCCCAAGGCCACGAAGCAGCCCCTCCACAAGTCGCCCACCCTGCGACTCTCCCTTTCCCTGTCAACTATCCTCCTTCTCTACCGCATCCTCTTCCGCTTCCTCAGCCGCTTGCGCGCGCACCTCCTCGATCCCTCCGCAGCGCCTTTCCGCCAGAGGAACCCGCGCACCACCGCCACCCTGACGTCCCCTTACGCGCCCGCCATCGGTGCCTCCATGGCCGGCATGTTTCTCGGCGTCTACCCTGCCCAGCAGCTGCGTGTGACCGTCGCCATCTACACGCTTTTCAGGGCCCTCGAGTTTGGCTGGAATCTGTGCGAAGAGGAGGGCATGATTTGGGGTTTCAAGAACGGTGGCAAGGTCAAGCGAGAGAGGCCTTGGTGGTGGGGCAGCTGGCTCATCCAGCCGTTCGCCTTTGGACAGCTGTTGCATGCTGTCGTCTTCGACAGGGACTGCTTCCCGGAGGTGAGTTGGCACCCGTCGAGAGGCTTTGCATGCGGATGCTAACATGTCTTCAGTCGTATGGGACTTTCATTTTCAAGCACTCCTCGGCCTATATCCACCCGAGACCAAAGGATTATCCGTCCCATCTCAAGTGGCCCAAATCCATGGAGATTGTCGATAACCTTGCCCAGATGGCAAAGTTGAACTGGCCGTACGTCTCGAGAGCTTCCCTGGGTATGAGTGTTGTCTAACAGCAAGCAGGCCCTATGTATCACCGACCCTCTTCCCGAACAAGGAGACGCTCCCATCAACGCTCGCCGCCGTTGCTCCTCTCACCTCATCCGCCCACCCCATCATCACTTCGCTGTCGTGCGCAACTCTCCATCCTTCGGACCCGTCTTGTCTTCGGACCTACCTCAACTTCTGGCTCGGGTCCTTCCCGGGCCTCACGCGTTTCTTCCTCATCATCTACTCGGTCATGACGTTCGTCCCGCGTTTCCGGTCCTTATACCATTCGCCCGTCACGACGTTGCAGCGCGTACTCACCAAGTCGTTGAGCATGAGCACCTTCCTGACCGGCGCCATCTCCACCGCCTGGGCGAGCATCTGCTTCTTCCAACGATGGTTCCCCCGTACTTTCTTGTCGACCCAGAGGTTCTTCTTTGGCGGTTTCCTGGCCGGTCTCTGGGCGTGGGTCGAGCGGAAGAACGGTCGCGGCGTGTTCCTCTATTCTGCGCGCGTGAGCGTCGACTCGCTGTGGAAGGTCGGCGTCAAGAGGAGATGGTGGAAGGCCATGAAAGGCGGCGATGTGTGGGTATTTGTCATGGCACTCATGCTCACCGGTGTTGTGTACGAGAGGGACGCGAGGGCTGTCAAGGAGGGCAGCTGGCGGAAGGGCATCAGCTGGGTCCGGGGCGAGGGTTTCAAGGACTGGAGCATCGACGAGGATTTCGCTGAGGAGAACGCGGAAAAGATCAACTAGAGTGCGGTGACGGAGAGCATGCAAAAGAAGGAGATAAAGCCGACGGGAGCTCCGGCGGGAGCAGCTTAGGCGGTGAGATTTATTCGCCTGCGCTTGATGTCGCCGGACGAGAGCGGGCTGTGGATGATCAACGAGGGTGCCGAGGACAGCACCAGCCAAGTAATCAATGAGACGGTAAAGAAGATGGCCGACTGCGCGAAAGACGGACATTCGATTGTACAAGACTTACGGCCTGTTGTAAAATCCTGTCGTTAGGTCTGTATTATTGAAATATGTAGGACAGGTGGTGTTGTTGTTGGCCACTTGTGTTGTACGAACGGGAACAAGCCGATGCTCATTCAATACTTTTCCAAGTCAGCGTTATGCCCACCTTGGCCATTTGATCGCCTATGCTGTCGTCCTGTATTACAAATTGATCGTTGCCAACCCTTCTTGCTCACATCGTCCTCGCCCAAGACATGTGTCCAGTCGGGCGGCTCCCTTTGATTTGATAGAGATTTGTTGTACTGCATGATTAACTACATGTGAACCGATATCTATATGAATCCGTACAATCCCAATCTAGTGTGTAGCCTAGAGGCCGTCTGCACATGTCATCGGCCGCCATACGCGACCATGTTAATATAAGCCTTCCTCCCCCCTCTCTCGGCCTACACCGCGGTCGGCGAGACGCGCTCGTGAACCGAGAACGAGCCGTATATACCTAGTCCTTTCCCCCTTTCGCTGTCAGAGCCGGTAATGACTGTCCCGAGAGCGCTTTGCTCGGACATGGGCACAACGTCGCCAAACAGCTCGTCCATCTGCTCCAGCGTGCGCCCTGACGTTTCAGGGTAGAACAAGTAGTAACAGAGCGCGGCGATGACGTTGAAGACGAAGAAGACATAGAAGAACCTGAAGCCGATCGCTGTGAGGGCCTGGGGCGAGAAGGAGACGAGGAGCAGGTTGATGGACCAGTTGGTGAAGGTCGTCAGCGCGTTGCCGAGGGCGCGGATCTCGAGGGGGAAGATCTCGGCCGGGTAGACCCAGCTGATGATGCCGAGGGGCGTGAAGAAGAAGCCAAAGACGAAGTTCATGGCGACCATGCTGCGCAGCTGATCGGCGTTGGAGCGGTCGAGGAACTGGAACTGGACGGCGTTGACTAGCAGGGCGGCGGCAAGGCCGAGGGCGGAGGCGATGAGCGGCCTCACGCGGCCGACGCGGTCGAGCATCCAGAGGCCAACGGTATTGTAGATGATTCCTAGGGCGCCGTTAACGCCGATGAGCATCAGCGAGGTCTGGGTGCCGATGCCGAGGAGGTCGTAGATGCGCGGGCCGAAGTAGTTGATGACGTTGATGCCAGACAGGGGCGAGAAGGCCTGGACGCCGCAGCCGAGCAGCAGGCGCCGCCGCCACGAGGGCTTCGTCAAAATGGCCTTCCAGAGGCGGCCGGTCTCGCGCAGGGCCGACTGGGCGCGCACGGCGTGGCGGATTTCGGCGTACTCAACGTCGACGAGCTTCTCGTCGACGCCGGCGCGGAGCCGGTCGAGGCTGCGGCGGGCCTCGGCGTGTCGGCCCTTTTCGACGAGCCAGCGGGGGGACTCCTCGAGGAAGTAGATGCCCGTCGCGATGATGATACCGGGGATGCACTGAAAGGCGAGGGGGAACCTCCCTTTTTCGGGTTGTCACGACTCGTCAGCCATTGGGGGGGTTTTTCTCTCTCAGGATAAAGATAAGATGAATGAGAAAGGGGGGGAGGGCTTTGTCTCTCTCTCACATGAAAAGTCACTCTCGACAAAGGAACAGCCGTAGCCCAGCCACTGGGCGACCAAGAACCCCCAGCTCAGCATCCACTGCAGCAGGCCGGACAACTTCCCCCTCTGGCGGGCCTCGGCCAGCTCGGAGGCGTACATGGGGATGGTGGAGGTCAGGATGCCGACGGCGGCGCCGCCGATGAAGCGGCCGGCGATGAGGGCGGCGAGGTTCCCGGCAGCGGCCTGCAGGGCGGAGCCGGCGATGGAGAGGAGGGCGCCGAGGAAGACGGTGCTGCGGCGGCCGAGGCGGTCGGAGCAGAGCATGTTGACGACGGTGCCGAGGATGGCGCCGCCCTGGAAGGAGGAGACGATGGCGGCGGCGACGGCGTCCGAGGGGTCGCCGAAGTACGACTTGAAGGTCGCGAGGGCGATGGTCGACGTGATGATGCCCGAGTCGAAGCCGAAGAGGAAGCCGCCCGTGGCGAGGAACGCGGCGGACCAAACGGTGACGCGGCCCATGGCTGTGGTGACGCGGTCGTGTTCGGCGGGGAGTTCAAATCGAGTCGTCGTGTAAGTGAGCCGAAATCCGGAAGAGGACACGAACTGTGAGTTTGTCCCGATGCCGCCGCTGCTGCTGCTTCACTCTCCCTCTGTCAACCAAGTCACAAGGGTCATATATCGGAACTTTCTCCCTCACATATGCGCTAACCAGCACTCACGAACACACGCAACGGAGATGGTAGACAGAGAACGAAGGAGGAAACGGGGGGGGAGGGAAAGGGGGAGGGAACGGGATGGGAATTCGGATGCATTTCTAGAAAGGCCTGTGCGAGGGACAGAGACTGAGATTGAGACTGAGATTGGGACTGAAGGACGGAGAGACGGGAAGACTGAGCAAAAGGCATTGGGAGGGTTCACTTGGCTGGGAGCTGGTTGCAAACAAGAATGACGGCGGGAGCGTGGCGGACGGGAGCTTAACGCGTGAGTCGTCCAATCTTTCTGTTGTTGTTTCTATTATGGGGGGTAGGGTTTCCTGTCGAAGGGAGTGTGAAGCGGTGAAACTTCTTTTTGGTGATGGGCGTTTTCATTACTCGGCCGGGCGTCAGTCAAGCTGTGCTTGGCCCGAGTCGGATCTCTCATACTTGCAACTACATACAGTAGTACACACAACAGTAAAGCCCATGACCGGCACGACGTCACGAAGTGTATCGAAGAAAGGTCAAGGTTAGAGTTCCCGGCGCAAACACAATGGGAGGCCCGTTTCCCGTTTCCCGTTTCCGCCCGTTGAATCCCGCGCCCTCCCCCACCCCCCGCCGCTCGAAACCTTCATCAAAACGCAAAAATCTGGCCATGATTCCCATGTGCTTCCGTTGCCGTTGCTGCTTTCGGAATCCCGAGTTGGTACATAAGAAGCTCACATGCCACTTCTTCCCTCGGTGAAATCGATCAGTCCAAGGTTTAAGATTTCCTGTGAGACTCGACTTACGCATCCCCTCCTCTCCACCACACACCTTTGTCTCGCGTCTTGTTTCCCGTTCTCTCCTTTCAACTGTTGCTGGCCCGAGGCCCCCCTCCCCTCCTTACACACGTGTATTGGGCCCCCCCCTTCCCTCCCCCCCTGCTTTCTCACGGGGAAACATTTCCGTTTCCGTTTCCTTGTCAAAGAGACAAGCAAGACTTCAGACGCATGGGACACGGGCGAGAGGGATCGGACGATGACGCACTTCTTGTCCGGCGTGAGCTTTGGTCAAGCTTGCAAGTTCCCGCCAGCTTCTCGTGCCACGGGCCCACGTCCCGGGGCGCACTGACGACCGAGATGTGTTTCTTGCGCAGGAGACATGACTCCTGTCCCGCAGTCATAGCTCCAAGGTCCTGGCTGGGGTGCCACTGCAATTTGTTGTCGTTCAAATTGTCGATTCGTGTACTCTTACTTATGTATGTACTAAACGGTTGGTAATATGTACAGTCAAACGCGTAGAAGGGTCTCCATTAGACCGTTGCCTCACTCCCCCCCCCAAAATGCCACAACGCCCCATGTGAGAGACGTCTTTTTTTCCCCTTCCTCTTCAACACCACATGACCTACGCACTCGGCTCCGCCCACTCGAACCCAAAGCCCTGGGGTACGCCAAAGTTGGGCGTTCCGTCGGCGTTGGCAGTGATGGGCTGGACCATGACGTAGCGGTTGTCGTCGCAGGCGCCGTTGGCGTTGGCGGTGGCGTGGAAGGTGATGTACGTCTCCGTCTCGTCGGGGCTGCGGAAGAAGCTGTTATGGCCGGTGCCGAAGTTGCCGTTGGCCGCCGTCAGCTTACAGCCGTCGCTCTTGGTCCAGGCCGAGGGTGACGCCGGGTCCGTGACGCCGTCCCACTCGAGCAGGGCGACACAGTAGTCGGGCGTCCAGCAGTAGTTGGCCGAGTAGGCGATGTACGTCTTGCCGCCAAAGTAGAGGCCGTACTGGCCTTCTTGGACGGGCACCTCGCTCTGCTCCCACGGCTGGTCGGGCTGCGAGATGATGGTGATGTTGGGCGATGCCGAGATGAAGTCGTCGTTGAGCTTGCGCACGCACGTCGACTGGTTGGGGACGCCCGTCATGCACGAGTAGACAAAGTAGTTGCCCCAGTCGTTGAAGCGCACCACGGTGCCGTCGAGGGACCAGTCGTCCGTGACGCGGCCGGCGTAGGACCAGTCGTCCCAGGGGGAGGCGCCGCCTGAAGGGAACGCATTGTAAGCATGGGCTTATCGTTAAGGGTATCAGGGATGGATTGTAAGGATGGATGGATAGTAAGAGAGTTCGACTCACCCTGGAGCACATGCATCCTCTGGCCGTCGAGGTTGCCATCGTTGCCGGCAGTGTAGTAGAGGTACCAGCGGCCGTCAAAGTAGTGGATCTCGGGTGCCCAGACGCTGCAGCACCGCGTGGGGTTCGAGTCCGAGTAGATGACCTTGGGCGTGGCCGCCTTCAAACCCTCGATGGTGGTGGCGCGCGCAAGCTGCAGGTTCGTCCACTCGGTCGAGATGAAGTAGTAGTAGCCGTCGAACCATGAGATCTGGGGGTCGCCGCCGCCGGGGTTCCGGATGGGGTTCGTGTAGGCGGCGGCCGAGCCGACGAGGCCAAGAAGCCCCAGAGAGGCGGAGACGATCTTGGACAGAAACATGGCGGCGGTCGGGGTTGAGACCTGACAAGGTTTTGACGAGGGAGAAGATCGTGCCTTGCTGCTGCTGGATGCTGCGCAGTCTTCACTCCATTAGGCGGGATCCTCGCGAGTCTTTATACTCGTCCCATCGGCACAACACACGAGGTCGCAACGAGACTGCCCGACATCATCATTCCTTCCCGATGTGCGTTCGAATTCCTGGGGTAGAGGTAGATCCGCTGCGGGTTAAGCGTCCGGCACGCGGCAGATGTCACCCCAGGATGGCCGGGCTCGGTGGGTTCGGCCTGTGATGGTGTATGCTCGAACATCACTGGAGCGCTTTCTGCCCGGTATCCATCCAAGAGTCGCTCGAGTCAAGGCGAGCAGACCACGGGAGAGACGAGCGTCACTCGTCTACGCTCGGTGCTCGGTTCGGGCAAGAAGGAGAAGAAGAAGAAGAGCACCTGGGGGATGCGGGGAGAGAGAGAGAGAGATGCCAAGACCAGCTAGCAGGCGATGGCACCCCCGATGTCGACGTCGAGTCGTCGACTACCGGTACCTGCCTCGGAAAGCTTACACTGGATTGGTGCGCGAGAGACGCAACGGCGGGTAGCGACGGCGGGGTAACACTGTATCCACGAAGCCCGTCACTCACTCCCTCCCCCTTCCCTTACCCCGGACCCAAACCTCGGATCCCAGACCTTGCTATGTAAGCTGGCTGTGTCCCAAGAGTGCTGCGCTACCTCACTTTTTTTCCATTCTAAGAACCAACCTTTGTGTCGATAGTAAGGACTGATTCCAGCAACAGCTGTCAGGTACAGCAAGCATTAACTGATACGCCTTTTTGGGGAGCCATCACCGATAGATACGGAGTAGCACCGGAATGGATCCCGGCAGCTTCAGCCAATAAGGCTAGCCAAACCCTAAAACAGCGGGTCAAATGTACGAAGGTACGTCCTCATCTCCCGTGTTCTTCGGTCCTCGGTCCGGGGCAAGCCACTGGTTGTTCGTGGCATTCCCCCTATTCCTCCGGTACCTTAGGTACCTAGGGGTAGGTAGCTACATATCATAGGTAGGTCCTGAGGTAACTACATCGTATGCCCGATATACCCAAGTACGTTACGTGGGGTTCATCCCGTTCGTAAAGAGACCTACATAGGCCTTGGAAACACCCCTCCCTGTAGCATCCACTTCCAAGTTTCCCCGTGGGCGCTTCATGGCTTTTGCTCCGCGTCGCTCGCGCCTCTGTCCCCCGGTCTCCCGAGGTGCTCCTGCACCATACCCAATTGATTCCACTGCATCTAGGCTATGCTGAAGTGTCTACCTACAGCTCTGACGTCAGGGTTGGTGAACTTCCTTTGTCCTGACAATCCTTCCAGGAACCATGTGTCTCGTCACTAGTGTATAATCTTGCTTCTGACCGCGTAGTAGGTAAGGAACCAGAGCACAATCATGTATGTGACGGGTTCGGACTGTTCAAGTCTACGCCCTATTGTTATTATAAAGAAAGCTGCAATCAAAAGATGACCGGAAGCTGTCAGGCAAGGTAGGTCGTTGCCTATCCATCTCCTTACTCACTGCCTTGGACATTTACGAGTGTACACCGCTGCTGCATAGCCGTGACTTCCCAAGGGGGCCTCCGGAGAACGGCAAGCAGTGGCGCCTGGGGCTAAGTTATTCCATGAACTTGATTGTATTGTGCCAGGGACGATATGGAATACGGTCAAAATACGATTCATGATGTCCGAAATGTGGCCAACTGTATGAGGCAATTCAGAAGCTTGATTTCACGTGTGTTTCTTATGTTAAATCGCCCCTTTTTGCAGGGGAATGCACTCTATCTGCATTTTCAAAAGTGTGCAATATTGAAGTACAGGATTTTACGTTCGCCGATGCCCTAGGTCCGTCTACACTAAAGCACAGGACATTGTGAGTGATGCCGCATCCAACTCACACCTGGCATACACAACCCTGCTGCCTTGCGATAAACAGCTGTTGACAGAATTCCTCTGAAAACTCTGATGACTCGCCGCTGAGGTTCACAGTTTCACAGGTTCGTTAGCGCCAGTAACCCGTCCGACAGCGCGGCCCCAGCTGTCGCGTTGCCAAAGCTCACTCAACACAGAGAGACTCTGCACTCAACCAAAGTCAATCGACATTCGCACCGGCAACAAAACAAAACGGCCCTTCCCCTTATCTGGTGGAGCAAAGTCCTGAGAAAGCATACGTTGTACTGTAGTGGTGAACCGTGGCAACTCTGAACTCTAAAACGCTCTTCCGACCACTGAGCAGCCCAATAGGCACAGCCAGCCGAGAGGCTAATTAGCCGCGATGAAACTGTCTCTGCTTGCGTCAAATTCCTTAGCCCTATGAAAAGTTTATGCTGACGTCGAGTTGCAATGGGGGCCCTAAGCGGCTACGCCAAAGCAGCTTGTCCTTAATCCAAGGGGCCGTATCGGAGGGGCGGGTTGAAATCCGAGTGCACTCTGTCTTTCATTTCGGCCGGGATCTTTGCCATGGACTCGACTCCCTCCAGAAGCACGACTTGTTGCCCGGCCTGGCATTGAGCGGGTCAGTTCATACGTTCGACAAGATGGACGGGGGGGTTGGCGATGTGTTTTTGGTTTCATCGGTCTTACCGCAAAATGGTGGATCATGTGGCAATGAAGCATGCTGGCCGCCGGAAAGGCGATCTCGTATCGAATGACGGTCCAGTCGCCCGTGCTGTTCCCCAGCCTGCAGCCGTCCCGGTTCGGCGGGTCGACCAAGTTGAAGTGCTTCGCCATGTCTCCCTCGCGCATCGCGTCTTCGACCGTCGGCCAGGGGAACCCGCCGGACCCGGTGCCGATGATGAAGGCCTTGCTGTTGTGCTTGTGGAACGGGTGCTGCGAGGTGACGTTGGCCCCGTTCTCGAAGATGATGTCCACCACGGTGCCGTTTCGGAGCGACGCACCCTGGGCCTCGTCCCCGTAGGTTGTCTCGCCGCGGGAGGTCTCGTCCCACAGCAACGGGGGCAGCTGTTGACGGAAGGCTTGGTGAGGGCCGATGTTCAGAGCCCAGCTGCTGGGGCCGGTCATGTTGACAAAGAATCTCACAGTGCTGTCCGCCTTGGCCGGCGGCGGTCGAGTAGGATACGGCGCGAGCTTCGTCTCGTCCATGGCCACCGATGACGGCGACATCAGAGTGCCGTTGAGGTGAACCCAAGGTTTGCTATCGGGAACGCCCTGCTTGCCCTCGTTCTTCTGCCCGGGGTAACGGAGGATGCCGAAGCCTTGGATGACTTGCTCCTTCCGAAGCGATGTGACTCTGACCGCGTAGTCGCCGGGTTTTTGGTTCAGATGGACCAGGACACTGCGCGTCGAGTAAGCCAAGGGCACTCATCAACCGCTGTGACAGTTGAGAGACTAGGAGGGGCGGCGGTTTTGGACTTGCTCACCTGATGCGCTCCCCGAGGTTACAGTTGGCAGCGTGAACCTTTTGCGGGTGCACAAACTCTCCATCGGCCGCAACGATGTAGAACTCGTGCTCGTCCACGCTGATCTGCAGTTCGTGATGCGCCCCAGAGTGGATGAAGTTGATCCAAATCCACTCCTCCCCGCTCTCGGCCTCAAAGACTTCGAGGTCGGCGAACGTCTCCTTGCAGGTCTGTTCGTTTGCGAATTCCCTCTGACCCGGTTGTGTCATACATCCAAGGGCGTCCCTCCCTGGCCCGCCTACGGACTCAATCAGCTCTTTGGCATGGCAAAAGGTTCTTCCCTTGCCGTTCAGGACGATCGAGTTGCTGCACCACGGGACGACGCCGGTGTCTCGGTACATGATGAGCAGGATGTCCATCGGCTCAGCGTTCCAGTCACTGATGACGACGTGCTTCGGGCTCCTCTCGGCACGCCTCATACCCTCGACGTCCGCCGCTGAAGACGAGATGAGCTCGTACGGCCTCGGCCTCCAGGCTGCGGGGGCTATCCACATGGGGCCTCGCATTCCATCTGCAAAGGCAGGACCGAAGTGGCCGTGATAAAAATAGCTTCCGTACTGTTGCTGAACTGTGAACCGGTAAGTGTAGGTGTCGCGGGGTTGGATCGAGTACTGCGTCACCCCAGGCACGCCGTCGTTCCAAGGCCTGTCGATCTGGTAGATGCCGTGCCTGCTTGTGAGTTAGCTCGAGATGTATACAACGAGACGCAGGTTTGTGTAAAGGTTTCCAGAGTAACGCACCAGTGCATGGTCGTCTCAAAAGCCAGTTGGTTCTCAAGGAACACTTCAATTTCGTCACCCTCGTCGGCCTCGATAAGTGGTCCCGGCGTCTTGCCGTTGATGGCAAAGACGGGCCGTCCATGGCCATCTCCGGTATCCCACTGGTTCGTGATTGTGAAGTTGTACCTCCTCGTTTGCGCCGCCAGACTCGCACTGGCGAGAAGAGAGAAAACTGCGCATCGTGTAAAGGTTGCCATGATGGTCGTCTGTCTTGCTATGAGAGCGAGCGAAACACCAAGTAGAAGGGTCCTGGGTCTCCCAATTACCGGCAGACATCGGTGCCCGAGGCGGGTCCTTTTGACCACGCTCTGTCTTGAAATCCGTCCCCTGTTATCGGCAAATTTCCATGTCCATCTGATGCAACAGTTTGACTCCAGAGAGTCAGGGGTTACAACCCGCTTTCCCATCACCCAGTCTACTACTATGAATTAGTCTCAACTTAAGGTTTGGCTGCCATGCATCCACTTCGTCCAAATCAGGATCCATAAGCTCTCCACGCAGATGGAGTCTTTCTATTGCCGCTAGAGTCCACCGGCCTCGGCCGTGGAGGCCCAGGTAAGACTAGATCGTACGCAGACCTCGTCGTGATCGCCGCTTTGTTTGACAAAAAAGGAACCTGCTCCTTTGGCAGGTTGCCGAACAAAAAGCTTAAACGTTGCAGGCCGAGATTGGGGTGGCAAAACCTCCAAGCAGGGGCTATTTCAAAACCCAACTAGTGGTCAGAGAAAGAGTCTGGTTCTGACTCGAACTGGAGACGATCCCTGAATGGATCCTGTCGCCGAGAGCCCCGTTGTTGTTATCTCTGTCTACAGAGCATGCCCAAGCAAAACCCCTTTGGGCCCCTCCCTCGGGGTCTGTCCGCAACTGAACATTTCTTGGAGCAATACAGCAACAATGAAGTCCAAGAAACAGCTCATAGAGTCGACACAACTCGGCACGCCTCAGGGCAGGTCACAGACTCGCAAGTCTCGCTTGTTCTGGGCTTCTTGCTTATCCACCTTGTGTTTCTTTGCTCTTTTCGGGGCCTGGCACAGAGCGGACCCGCAGCGGCTGCTCGGCACTTGGGGTCGTCAACCCTCCGACAAGCAAGACAGACTCACGAGAAGCTACACTCTTCAGTCCGGAGTAAGATGGATGAACCCAGGTAATGACTACAATGTTCCGTGTCGTTTGGTCTTCCCATCAAGGCTGACTTCTTTCAAGATGGTGGTCGCTGGAGGGTCATGTTTGTCTGCAACGGACAGTCGCCCTGCCCCACACTATACGCTGAAGAAGGCGATCTTGTCGAGTTGACTGTAAAGAGCGATGTTTATTCTCAATCAACGATCCATTGGTAAGACTACGTCAACGCAGAGTCATCTACTTTAATTTCCATATTCTAACTGTTTTCACAAGGTCTGGCATTGGACACAAAGAGTGAGGCGAAGAGCAACATTATCCCAATATTTTACAGTGATTAACAGCATTCTACCAAGAACCGGAGGCTGGAACGACGGTGTCGCTGGTGTTTCGCAGGTAAGTTAAACCCGAGCAAGCTAGCAACTCCAGAAGTCAACTGACCTATTGCAGTTCCCTATCCTGCCTCGCGGAAACTTCACGAGCGTTATCGACACGACCGGCTCCTGGGGGTTGAACTGGTATGCCGAGCACACAACGGCGGCTTCGGCCGATGTACGTTTGTTTACGCTGCCAAAGTTTAAACTCTCGCTTCTTATGAATACTAACACCGAAGCGATAGGGCTTGTACGGCATGGTCTACGTCGCGCCTAGCTCATCGCGACCTCGACCATACCGTCTCATAACCAGCGACGAGATCGAACTAAGAAAGATCATGGAAGCGGAGAGGCAGGTGCGACACCTCGCAATAAAGAACCATCAACATCGCGACACGGGGTGGAAGATGCTGCGCATGCGCGCTGAAGGGTCTGAGTTCTACTGCTACGACTCGATCCTTGTCAACGGTAGGTGTCACAGGCATCCAGAGCGCGATGACAGGGTTCTAATGCGCACTACGGGATCTAGGAAAAGGCAGGGTTCACTGTCGCCAGCCTGGCTTCGAGAAGCTCAACGGGCAGGATCTCGACGAGACAGGCTGCATCCAGCCGCCGGGGCTTCCCGATGAGTCCTGCACGCCCAGCAATGCCGACTACGAGGTAATCAAGCGCCGTGGGATCGAGGAGTTGTGGGCGTCGCTGAACTGACTTGTTGCTCAGATTATCGAAACGGAAGGCCGATCCTACATCATGATGAACCTCATCAACATTGGTTTCGAGCATTCAGTCGTGGTCTCCATTGACAACCACAAGATGGTTGTGGTAGCAAACAACGGAGGGTTCGTAACCCCCGAGGAAACCGACGTAAGTGTTTCCGTCTCGTCCGCGCCAAAAGAAATACCTGACAGGCCACTTCAGGTTGTCTACGTTCCCAGTGCTGGCAGGGTTACCGTTCTCGTCAAACTCAACGCCGAGCCCGGCGACTACGCCATGCGCATCTCTTCCACGAGCCAGATGCAGAACCTGCAATCCTACTCCATCTTGAGATATCCGGTAAGCTTTTGCGAACAGGGGACGAACGTTAGACATCAGGGAGAAACTAAGATGGATCGCTCAAACAGGCAAGTCGGCGGCCAGTATACGGGCAACCAATGGAAGTCCCCCAACTAGCCTCACCCAACAGCATCTGCGTCCTCCCGGATGGTTCCGCAGGAGATGGCTGCAAAACGGTCAACAGCCAGTTCATAGCTCCCCACCCTGCTTCCCCGCCACCCAATGCCGGGAAGTCTGGGAACGAAGCCGCAGCGGACTATACCTTCCACCTGGCAGCCGGCTCCCAGGAGTCGCTCACGGAGCCTCATGTGCCGGAATACTTCCTCAACGAGAAGCCGTGGCAGCTGTTCCGCTCCTCGTTGACGCCTCTTCTCTTTCAGGCGGCCAATAAGTCAAGCTCGGAGGACTCGCTGGGCAAGCCTGTCATTGAAGGCATCCCCATGGGCTCGGTTGTCGATCTGATCATCGAGAATCAGCTGAATGACACGATCCCTCTCTACAAACACGCCGAAGCCGCTTGGCTACTCGGCGCCCAGCCTCACCAGAGGTTCCCTTTCCAGAGTGTCGAGGACGCGATTGCTGCGCAGGAAGACGTCTCCAGGCCACTCAACTTGCACGACCCGGCGCTGGTGACGGTCCATGACCTGCCGCCCTTGGGATGGAGTGTTCTCCGCTTCAAGGTGACGGCGAAGGCGGCGACCATGATCCACGCTGTCAAGCTCAGGTACTTTGCGGTAAGTGGCCAAATTCCTCACCTTGGCTGTTCTCAATGAAACGGACTCTGTTCTGACTCGTAAGCCTGGACTCTAGCTGGGCATGTCGGCGCCCATCATAGAAGGAATACTGGCGGACGACCCGGTCAAGCTTCCCGAATCAGCCGTCAACCGCCCCCACGTTGTCTTTGAACCCAAGAATGATGGTGTGTTTGGGTAGACTACTCATGAATTGGGAAAAGAGTGTTGTAATTCGGACTATTGGAAACGAGATGGGTTTGTTGAAAGGTGTTTGGTTAGATATTCGATGCTCCCCACTTCCTCCAAAATCTATGTTCACTCTTTTGACCAAGCAACTAGAATTGAAATTTACAAGTCTTTAGGCTCTGTGTCAATATTCCCAACATGCAGGTCTTTGAAGCCTTGCTCTAGTTCCACCAAGATAGCCAATGACTCATATCGTATGATCATGGGCCGTGGGAACGAACGCCTTGATGAATGAGCGTGCGAATGACAAGAGGCATGTACGTCAGTTTGGCAGGTTGAGAGATATACCCCAAAGAGGTTATTGCTTCTCTAAGGTTACGAATTAGTCTATGTTCCTTTTTCTTTGCTTTTCTTTTTCTTTCCCTTTTCATTCAAAAGGTATTAGCATCCATTTGATGCACAAGGCCAGTTCCCAGAGGGCAATTATGTTGTTGCACTCTGGCTGGGAGTTGTTAAAAGACTCTAAATTTCAAGTCGGAAAGAGAGCGGGCCACTTATGACAACTTTTGAAGTGTGATATGGCTACATGCTCAAAACGGATGTTCATTATGATATGTTGCAGTTGCGCAGACTTTTGGGGTTAGGCTGACAAGGTCAGTTGAGATGGCTCGAGTCAGGTTGCTCGGCGTGCATTGATGGGCGGCCTGCCCCCTCTACAGTCAACTCCAGAGTTGTTTACTGAGACTCTGTTTATTGAGAGTCAGTCGACCTGCTCTTTCTGTCGTCCAATGGGGCGAAAAGCAAATCTCCTGTGCCAGCGCTTGTTCCTCATTGCGCAAGGACTCTCTCTGGTGATGGCATCAGCCCGCTCAACGCCATGGCATGTTTCTGCATGTGATTTCTGTCCCCAAGCATGGTTTACGGAACAAGTCTAAATCAACCAGACGCGGAAGACGTTTGAACCAAAGCCCGGCTGGTCGATCACAAATTCACAGCATACCATAAAAAAACTAGCACGCGATTCGGTGTAGGTGCAAGACTGACTCGACGTCGGTAAAGCCACGGGGCAAATGACTCGAAACTCGGCCCCAATATCCCCAATCGGTTGGGCCACGGACGATAGAGTTCGCCTGACGCAGGTCACACTCTGGCACAGGCGCCCGAGCAGCACTCAACATCAGACGAGCACCCACGCGGTGTGGGAGCCGCGAACGGACATGGCCGAGGTTCTGGATTTTTTTATACCATATTTACTTATTTGTGGACAACAGTTGGACTACCTATCCAGGTCCACATCATGCAGAACCGGATGGATCTATCGCAGTACATGTGCGTGATATGCGCCTCCTCCACAAGCCAGCCAGTCACCCCTCAACCTCACCTGGACCAGTAAAGATCATGACGGGGAGAAGCTGACACACCTGACTCAAGGGAAGGAGGACGCAGATAGGAATTCAAAAGAACAGAAGGGGAAAAAAGAAACCCGTGTAGTAACGGTAGTAGTGTAGTAGGTAGGAAAATTACCCCCCTTCGTAGTGTTTACCCAGAACGCCGTGCCATGCGCATCCAGGTATGTAGCCCGTACAACAAATCAAACATCTCATTAGACCGACACATGCACACTCTGTTCCTTTACGCGTGCGTCAGTGTATGTGCAGCATCTCCTTCTCCCGACTCCTGTTAATCGCCGAAGCTCATCCAGCCCCACGTTCCCAGACCGCCGGCCAGCACGATGGCCGTCAAGATACCCGCACCGGCGCGGTCGGCTGTCGAGATAGGCTCCGGCTCAATGTTGTCTTTGCTCTTGCTTCCGGCGTCCGGATCGCCCTTGGAGATACCACCCGTGTTGTTGGTCGCGGGCGGCTCGACGCTCTCGATCAGCAGGCTTGAGACGGCGGCCAGCACGTTCATCTGCTCGCCGGCGCCCGAGGTCTTGTCGACGGCCGGGTCCACAAACACCTTGTCGTTCCAGTAGAAGCCGCAGACGCGACCCGTGGCGCCGCCCGTGCACTGGTTGATGGCGGACTGGGTCGAATCGCGGAGCACGGGTAAGATCTTGTCCTTCATAAAGGGGGCGATCTGGGTGACGACAGAGAGCCAGCGGTGGACGTAGCCCTTGAAAGACAGCATGTCGGCGGTGCACTGGCCCTTGCGACCTTCGCAGGCAAGCTCGTAGCCCGTGTTGTTGGGGAAGAAGTTCAGGAAGAGGGATTCGGTGAGCTTCTCGATGCGACCCTTCCAGACGTCGGATCCGTTGGTCTAATAAGCCTTTGTCAGTTACGCCGTATGGATCAATAAGACCAGAGCGACAAGGGAAGTAATTATACTCACGTAGTTGTACATGAAGGCGGCGCCCTGGGTCAGGATGGCGGCGTTGTAGGAAAACTGCTGCTTATTGACGTCGGTGCAGTTGTGTTCGACGTGGCCGCCGTCGTAGACATTCCAGTTCTCGTGGTCGATGTAGTTGACGCCCCAGAGCCAGTCCCAGGTCTTCTCGGCGTGCTGGGCGTACGTGTCGTTGTTGGTGTATCTGGCGAGGCGAGCGCCAATGTTGAAGAAGCATCCATTAGCGATGGCTGCATGAGTTCATTTGTTAGCTTTCTCGTTTCTCCCCTTCTCACACAAACTCTCTTTTGCTTCCCTCTCGCCGGCCATTGAGTCATTACGGGGGTGGGGGGTCGTACTGTTCTTGTAGTTGTATCCTGCGTTGGAGAACGGCACCTGCCATCTCAGGCCTCCGTTACAGGTCTCGTCATGGCGATCGGGGCTCGCTTGGGTAGTCCAGACGGCCTGGGCGAGGGCGAGCCACTGAGGCTTATTTTCCGGCGGGTTCGGAAACTTGTTCTCGGCGGCGAGCATGGCGGACATACCCCAGAAGCCCTGGTCGTCGTTTCCGAGAGAGGCTGTGTGGTTAGGGGGCATGTAGTCGGCATTCGGGCCGGTCTGGTGCAGCATGCCCTCCATGATGAGGTCGTTGTAGGTCGAGTCGCCCGTCAGTTTCCAGTAGTCGATGTAAGTGCCCATCATGGCGCCTCCCTCCCACCAGTAATAGTCGCCCTTGTGCTCGGTGGGCGGGCCGGGCAGGATACCGGGAATCTCGCCCGACTGGTTGCCCTTGTACTGTGTCATCAGGTCGTATGCGAGTGTTTTGGCTGACGCCTTGATGCTTTCTGTAACGAGACGAAGATGCCGGTGTTAGTGGGTGTGCTTTTCCGTGAAGGCTTGTGGGGTTCTGTCGATGCGATTGCAGCGGGTGCCAGCTCGTCTCTCCGGAAGTGTTCAAAGCAGATGCCGGGGACGTTCATTCGTCACTTACCAGTCGAGTCGATTTTATAATACTGCGCGCTGACGGCCGGGAGGCTTCCTGCCAGCAGCAGTGCCGCCGAAGCGGCTGAAGCGAGTGTTGTGACCATGGCGATAAGGCGCCGGTCGGGGGGGAAGAAACGGACGGAACGTGTGTAAGAGTCCAGTCGGGGGCGATGTGAGGAACAAGATCTAATCTAGGAGCGACATGAGAAACCGGGGATCGATCGGTCGGGTTACCGGTCGGGGCTCGGTAGGCGGTTCAAGCGAGTGTGAGTGCGTCGAGGAAGGGCGAAAAGAAGGTCGAAAATGTTGTAAAGGCGGAGGGGGGGTTTAAAGGGTGCGTGTTTTACGAGAAACGAGTGTTCATGACCGGCGCTGCTAGAAATGGTGACAGGTGGTGAATAACACGGTGCTGCCGCAAAGGTGGCGGTCGAGCAGGTTAAGGTTCGTGTCAGTCGTCGGCGGGTGTTGTTTTTGTTTGTTGTTTTCCTGGGACGGGAAGAGTTTTGGGGGTAGTGAAGTGAGAAGTGAAAGTAATAGTGACAGTTTGGAGGCTTAGTTTTGGTGGTGTGAGGGTGAAAGTGAAAGTGAAGTGAAAGTGTGAGCGTGTGTGTGGGTGTGTGGATGAGCTGGGGGATGGGCAACAGGTCACCGGTCAGGCCAACAAACGGTTTTGGGTACGAAATAATACGTACACGAGGGAAAAGCCAGAAACTCCAGGGAAAAAAGGGGGCAAGGAACAGTTCCAGACCACAGGAAGCCAAAACAGAAAGAGAGAGGAAAGGGAAGCAACGGGTTCAGGATGACGCGGTAGCATGTGTCTTGGTGGCCGCCAAAGTCTTGGTATTCTTGGTACGGTCTTGGCCTTCTGGGCATCGGGGCTGTGCAGCAAATGAGAAGACGGTCCTCCCTCTATGGGTTCGAGATGGAGCCAGGGCAATGGACGAGAGGGCGGCGGTTACGAGCCAGGATCAATCGTGTGCGTCCGCAATCAACGCATCTGCAAGGGCTACCTATGCAGGCTGCCGCTGATTCTCTTGAATGAATGATTCAGGAGAGGGAGGGAATGGTCGTCTCTCATCGACGGGCTGAGAGGGGAGAGGTGGGTCATACAGGAACAGATACGCCTACCCATTTCGTGAATTCAACAGGACTCTCAACTAACTTAACTTTGCGCATCAGTCATCTGTCACGAATAAAAGGGACGAACGCCCGACTGCGACAAGAGGAGATCAGGGGAGAACAGGACAAGGAGGCACGCCCCCGAGCGAACCGGCCATCCCTACCCAGTGGTGGCCAGCACGAATGCTGCCAAGACCCGATTTCTGGACGCAATACGCGGGGAGTTCAGTTCTCTGGCGGGGGGCACCCTCTGTCAGGATTCAGGAATATCCCAAACGAGTGGGGGCTGTCGCAGCTCATGGAGCATCCGAGGAGACCATCCACCGCACAGGAAAGAGACAGCTCGGCGGGTAAAAAGACGCCTTGCCTTGGAGTGGTTCGACTTGATTCACTGTGGATGTATCCGTAGAGGGCGTACGAAGCTGCTGGACGGGGGGAGCGAGAATGGACTCAGGGGTCGCTTAAGAGCTAAGACTCGACAGCGTCTTGGCGATGGCGATGGCGATGGCGTCTCAGGCCGGAGGGAGATTGAATGAGTGGATGTGAAAATGAGAAGAGACTGGCTGGACTTCGATGACGCTGGTGGGAATCTTGAGGTCGATAGTGAGTTGAATAGTCAGGGCGCCGCAGATCGTTGACTCGCGGTTTAGGGAATGAAGAGATCGTCCACCGTTGGAGGGCCGGATGAGCGTCATGGCGCTGGCAAAAAAAAAAAAGCTTGAGGGAGCGGCAAAGGGCTTGGTCAACGATGGAAGGGCAACAAAGATGGCGGAGAGGGACGGCCTGCCAGGGAATGCCAAGCAAACAAAACTGCTGGTTTTCCTTCTTCAGGCTCTGAATTTTCATCCCTTTCCCTGCCCACGGATAGAGAGGAGGCCCAGATGACAAGTCTCATCGGATGACAGTCACTCTAGCGAGAATGGCCGTGTGCGCATATAGGACACGGACGACATGCGAGGTGTTGTCGTCGCATGGCCTTTCGGATACGCGGGATGGGTCGATGCAAGAAGAATACGACAGCAGCAGTATAAGTCGACGACCACCAAGGCAAATTCCCCTCCCCGTTTTCAAGCTCAGGCTCAAGCTCGAAAGGCATAATAGGCAGGGTCACTGTGTTGTTTATGTACGCCAAGGACCGATCGGTTCGGCCAAGGCAGATCACACGGCGGCAGAGAGACCGGGGACGAGTTGGGCCTCTCAGCTGGCAGCGCTACAGGCAGGCTGCTGGTTGCCGTGGGAGCCCGCTAGCTAGCTGGGCTGCTGCCAGCTCATCGAGTGTGTTTTGGGTCGGCTCATGGTCAAACCCGGGATCGTCACTCCTAAACGCCGGAGAGCATGGTTGTCGATAGCCTCGGACCGCCCAGTGTGATGGTGAAAGATGGTGAGTGAGGGGTGAGAGTGAGAGTGAGAAGAGGGACGAGATGGAGTGAGATGAGTTGACTGCCGCTGGGGTAAATAATACGTACCGAGCCATCCACTGGAGGAAGACGGGAAGAAAAAAAAAAGGATCAGGTGCACCTACAACCGAGCCTGGAGAAGGCAGCATCAAGTGCCACCTTTCCGCAAATAACCTTAGACTCCATCCGCACTGTGTCTCTCACCTCAGGCTCCACCTCGTCCCTAAGCGAGGCCAGTCGCTGTCAAACGCCAAGACCGCCGGGAATTGGGATGGAACCCTCAATTTCCTGCCTCAAGTAAGGGGCAGGATGTGCAGCACAGTGAGAAGCTCACCGTCCAACGCACGGTAGAGCCGCCAAGACCCATCAAATTAGCACGACTGCGGAGGGCGCCCACAGCGGGTACAGACCTACCTAATGCGCATCCACCAGGCCTTTCCTCTGGGAATGACCGCCGTCCGAGGGGTCCGAACTGCCCTGAGCTGGCGAGAGCATGCTGTCGCTGACTAAAATGATACGTCCCGCAAAACACCTCCCGCCTCTTTCCTCCTCTCAATGTGTATACCCACACTCTGTATCCCCTCATACGCGGTCCCCCCTCCCCCCTCGCCCACTCAAAGGCCAAGCACAAGGTAGATTCTCTCCAGCGCACACAACCGACAACCGAGGCCTCCTTCCGACACTCGGGCTCCTTCGTTTCGTTTTCAACGGGAGTTACACGCCATGGTCCATGGGCCATAGCCATGTCACCCCATCCTCGTCACTTATCCTTGCCTAGCTGACTGAGGAATCTTCCGAGATTGGGCGGATCGAAAACCCTACCGAGGAGATATGGGAGCCTCATCGCAGGACGCTGGCCATAATTCAGTCAGTTCTCCATGGCTCAAGCACTCTGGTATCTTCCTGCTGTGCTCCAGCATGCCGAAGACCGGTGAACCAGACTGCTTCGCCACCCGTCGGGACGAGCGGCCGCTATCCCATGTGGGATGTCGAGACGTTCAAGCGACACCGATCCGGGCTTAAAATATTGTTTTTTTGATGCGTATGACGTCGAAACCGAGCATCGTCACTTGAGATATTATCAAACTGTTGTTGGACGGGTTCCGAGTCTGCTCATCAACTCCCTAACGAGTTACGAGTCACACCAAATGCCCACTCACCTTAGCCATCATTGTTTCAGTGCATTGCTCGATATCTCACGTATAAATATCCCAGACAGCCCCGGCCGAACCGCATTCCAGGCCCCACTGCCGGCATGACAACCACATTGACAGCCTATTGACGAGGCAGATCAGCCGCACCGGGGCTTACGTGAGATACGATATCCATGATGTGATCTTTCTCACAAACCGATCATGTCTATTGGCTCTTGTTCTAGCAAGCAGCACGATGCGAAGCGGCTGAACTGCCGATTCTTGCCAAAGCTGACGACCAGGCCATGGCGTGGAGATACCTTCAAATATCGCTGAACATAGTGTTTGAGCTTCAGCAGGTGCTGCCTAGAGTCAACATCATCTCGTACAATGCCTATAAAGCGACACTCGCTCTCTGGGTGCTCTTGTCCTCTGATCTTGCCTCTAGGTCTAGGTACGGATGATACTATTTCAACCACCAAGTCACCTCGGCGAAAATGCTTCCTCTAAACTGCGCCCCCATCCTCGCGGGTCTGGCCGTCTATCAACTCTTGAACCGGTGTTTGCACAATGCAGTCAAGCGTGTCAATCCGGTTTTCTACGCGGAACTGGAACTTGACAGGCACCGCAAGCTGGCCCCCTACTTCGTCTTCCCGCTGGGCATCCTCCTGACTCTGGCCACGACGCCGATTTGCCTCGCCGCGTACAGTGAAACGCCCCCTGTGACCGACACCTTCGGCCTCGACCGGCCCATCTCCACCAACGGCAAGATCTGTCTCAGTTCCCGGGCTGTTCTTTGGGTCTCGGAGATGCCCCTCCTCAGCTATTCGTCGGAATATGTCGCCCACCACATACTTTCCCTGGGGTCTCTGGCCCTCGTCTTGATCAATAATAGCCCGCGGCGACCCATCTACCTCATCTACGCCGGCCTGGTTACGGAACTCTTTTCCGACGCCGTTGCGTTGTTACGCTTCCACGGCCGCGGTCCGACCAACTCGTCACGCTTCCGCAAGACCATGCTGGCAAATGTCTTGTCCATGGTCTTTTTAAGAATCATACCTATCGTCGCCTACGTCGCGACCATGCCGACGACAAGGGCATACTACGCAACCGGCATCGCCTTCTACTGTTTTTACCTTGGCCGGCTAACCTTTCTCCAACTGGGGACCCTGGGCTACCACAAGATAAGGGTGGGCAGAACGGCGCATCCAAGCAGACAGTCGACAAACTCAAAACCACCCTCGCGCTTATCGTTGTCGGAAGCGAGTCTTTTTCGACGTCCGATGGCGCTCGTCGTCTGTGCCGCCGTCGTCATCGCGTACATGAGTCTGAGAGAAGCCGAGTACCTCGAAGCCTTGCCCAATGGACCCGCCGTCGCATCAAGTCGGAACAGCACCTGAGAGACCCTGGTGTTCTCACGAAATAATTCTGGCAGAATTAACCTTCACTCATCCGTGGGGGTTGAATCTCAGAAAGACACCACGCGACACTTGGTAACGAAAAGTTGGCAACTTGAAAGATGCACGTTTACGCTTTTACGGGTTGACAGTATAGTATATCAAAGAAGAAAAAAGAGTTTAATTTTATAAACCAGAATCATGCCCATGCGCGCCCAGTCTCTAACATCGCTCTCAGGCGACGGTGGCACCGGTCAAGGTGAAGGAGTAGTCCAGACCCTTGTTAGCCTCGCTGCTGGCCAGCTCGAAGCCGTCGTACAGGATCGGGGTCTTGGGTGTGTTGGCGACGACCAAGGTGGCCTCCTCGCCACTGGCGACCTCGGCGGAGCCAGCACCATTGGCGAGCGCGACGTAGCGGACCTCGCTGGCTCCCTTGATGGCGAGCGTCGCCGTGAACTCGCCGTCCGAGGTGATCTTGACGTCGACCTTGCCGGCGCCCGACGTCGTCAGCGGGATGATGTTGGAGCCCATGTAGCGAGGCGCACGAGCGGACTTGACTCTGTAGCCGGAGGATCCTGACTCGTCGACGTTGGCGAAGTTGACCGTGTCTTTGGCCTGGTTGAAGAGCTCTTGGGCCTGGTCGTGGCCGATGTCGACGTAGGCCATTCGGGCCCAGTAGCGGCCGACGACTTCGGCGGCGGTGGCGTTGCCGGCGAGGACGCGGTCGAGGGTATGCAGCGGCGTCTCGTTGCTGTTCTCCTCGTATTGGACCATGAGCTGGTGCAGCGTGTCCTTGCCGAGGCCTGCGATGTTGTCCGGATTGTTGGTGAGGTAGGTGAAGAACGGCCAGGCCTCGTAATAGTTGCCGGAGCCGACGGAGCCGTCGACCAAGACCTGGAACGAGTCGCCGATGACCTTGTTGACATTGAACTCGGTGCGGCCCTCGGGCGAGGCGTGCTTGGCGCGGGCGTCGGCGCAGAGGGGCGACGTGTTGTACGTGTCGGCGATCCAGTTGGCGACCGTCTCCCACCAGGCGCCGGTGCGCTGCTGGTTCACCCAGGTGCGCTGGTGGTAGTGCAGGGCGTGACCGTACTCGTGGACAGTGACGCCCGGTGTCGCGAGGTACTGGTGGACGACCTCTAGCCACCCGGCGCCGGTCTCGGGCTCCGAGTGCATGACGCCGGCGGCGCTGTCGAGGTTGGACACGGAGTAGATGTTGGTCTTGCAGTAGGGGCCGTCGTCGGAGCCCGCATTGAAAGAGAGGCCGGACGAGCGCCAGCCGAGCGTGTTGACGAAGCACTCGTACGCGCCCTCAAGCATGGCGAGCGAGTCAGCGGCGTCGTCGCCGCCGCTGTAGACCCGGAAGTGCGCCGAGTCCTTGAAGTCGCTGCCTCCGGGGCCGGCGTTGGTCTGCGGCTCGAACTCGGCCGGCTCGGCGCGCGCGGCGACCTTGACGGGCCCGCCTGCGGCCGCGGCGACGCCTGCCTGAGGAGCCGCATGGGTGCCGGTGGTGAGGGCAAGGAAGAGAGTGAAAAGGAGTTGGTTTGACCTGGCCATCTTGGGCAACCTGGCTTATACGATGACGATTGCGGGGAGAAAAGGGAACGTATGGAAAAGGGCAGAAAGAGAGCGGAAGTGGGAGAGAAGGGAACGAACTACCTGCTTTCTTGCAACGATCGAAGTCAAGATAATAAAGGAGCTTGATCGGGTAGTTTCCTCCTCGTCAATAAGTCGTGGTGGACCGCCATCTTTTGTACCTAGAGGGCCTGTCATCGTCGCCAAGAATCCCCCTAGTCAGGAACCCTTTCTCCCCGTTGCCCAATCTTTCCAAACCCGGAATGCGATTTGCAGAACGATGCGAGTACACAAGGTAAGGTATTTGGGCGTCTTGTTTTCCCTGGCCGTGCGATGCAAGTAACTGAGCAGGGGGAGTATGGCGTAGAGGAGGAGGATGAGCATGCTAGCCCTGCTCTTCTGGACTTGGCCTCGTTCACGGGGTTGCACCCAGTGTCTCCGAGAAAGTGATGCTAATATGTTATGAAACGGCGGGTTGTAAAACTTCCAATCAGGACTCGTCCGTGTTGCCCCTAGGGTCACCTTGTTCGTTCTTTTCCCTGCATCGATCATCTTGAGACGACCGAGAGCGACGTCGATCTGCAGAGCGCAACCCAACACCCAGAGAGCAAGAGTTGGGGGGGAATATCGTGATTGATGGGAATCGCGTTAAAGGGGATGGCATGAACTGCAGTTGATGGCGACTACTGAGTTTCGAGAGGCCTGGGAGTCGAATCTGAACACACTTCACACCTCAAGAAAGCCCAGCTCCCAACACCATCACTGTTGAAATTCTCCGTGCGACCCAACAAACCCGCAGCTCGAAATGACGATTGTCTCGAACCCTTCCCCAAGTACCGATGCCCCATGGGTTCTGGGGCCCAAGCATGGCCTCATGTCATCCAGCTCCTTGCGCCGTGTCGGCTCGCTAAGCGCGTGTTAGTCAAAAGGCCCAGCAACGGCTCCAGTATTCTCTAACCCGGTCCCCTGCAGCCATCCATGATGATTGGCGGCAATATATCCGCGATTGATTTAAGGTGATTTTAAAGTCTCGGAAACTTCTCCTGAGCTAACTTTAGTTGGTGCACTCAAGCGTCTGTTTCTTTCCCTCGCCTGGGATCTGGGACATGTTGCGTGTTGCTGTGTGTCATGACGCAACCAACACCCAGTCAACCTCGGCACTGTCTGGACGCTATTAATGTCGACGCCGCCTGAGAAAACAATAATGTTCTCATCTCTTGGTTTTGGGATTTGACAGCATCTCAAACACAGCAGCCAACGCCGGCTACCCATGTCAAGTAACGGGGTGTTGGAGCTTGTGGGCTCAACAGCCACCATCATCGAGTCATGGCACATGATTGAGTAACGCATCTGTTTATCTAGGCCGCATTTTGGATGCTGCGGAGGCCCGGGAGATTACCGTAGAAGATGAATTCTTTTTCCAATGACTCGGCTACGGATACCGGTGAATGGAGAAATGGGCTGGTAAGGAAACAGCAGGAAGTGGACACCTCAGCTAACGAGGCAGGGGAAGGATCACTGCAGAAGATCCGTATTGATATCTTCGGCTGGAATGACACATACTTGACAGGCTAACAGTTCATATTTCCGCCTGTCGACGATCCGAACTCTGCGACTCTCTCCAGGAGAACCCCTTCCCCCTCCCAGACGTGGAGTTTCCGCCGCGAACAGGTTCGTCTCAAGTTTAGAACAGTGCCGCTTGGGCTTGGTATCAACCTCCCCGTCTTGATTTTCCTACAACGCCACAATATGCATTGTATTGTGTCTTGGTCTACTTGATGACAACACTGTTCCTCCCCTACACGGACTAGAGATATTCTAGCTCTCGTTAGAACACTGTCTGACATCGCTTCATCGCTTGTCTAGGCTTCTTTTCCGCCATCTCCAAGGCATGAGTTGGTTGATTGCTTCAACACCAGATTGAATATTTGAAGGTATAAGACAGGGTTGTTAAATATCTTGACATCAATCTAATAAGTTGTGACGAGCCCGATTACCGGAGAAGAATGTAGGTTGTGGTCGTACTTTCAGGCACAGTCTTTCTAGACCCGGGTGGCCTGGCATTTCTATCCAGATATACTTGTAGTTAGAAAGCCTTGGCAAAAAGACGTTTGTACATCGGCAGACAACCATGAAAAGATGTTTCACAGCGTGAATGGTCGGTCCAACAGTGATATGGCGATCTACCCAAACCTGAGATAGTGCTCATTGTGCAAACGCGCAGTCGGGCTTGCATCCATTTCAGCCGGCCGATAAAAGTCATGGTATTCAAGAAGACATCCAATCCCATGTGCTTAGAGACTCTGATCAGGGGCAGGCCATGATGCATTGACGCCAACGTTGTCCTCGTAGCGAATGTCCATGTCTCACCGGAAAGCAGACTCTCAGAAATCCATTCGGCTGTAATCCTCGTCTTGGGAATAGAGACCTCAACTTTCACGCAGTCTGTTCTCACATAACTGACCTGCAGCGTCCAGCTACTGGGAAACGAGAGTGTCCTGACTCCGAAAAACTATGGGTGCTATTGGGACACAGCCAATTCGAATGCTTTGCATAGGCATACATTATGACACGAACAGTAAGATAGAAACGAACTTGGCTACACCCCTGTAGCAGGACAGCCGTCATGAACCGACCTTTCAATCCATACGTAAGTGATATGCTTAGAGCTGACGGAGATTCAGTGTATCAGGGCACTGACTTCACGCTCTCCAGCGGTCTGACTCTTGGTCCTATGGAGACACAAGTCTAAACACTTTCACAGGTACCAGCTTATCCTACAACACCGACGCCATGACGGTCAAGATCTTCAATTTCTTCATGCTGGATGGGCAAAAGTATGCGCCACCGACATGCTGACTTGAGCAATGTCACTACAAGCGGATGAAAATGACAGAGAAGCACTGTCGTCTAGAAATGAGACGTCTTTCGCAAAAAGTGCAGCACGAAACCCCTTGTAGTTCCGAACATATGGCTCAGCTAACAATTGCCAAAGCAGTCATCAGGCTTGGGTGTATCCTCGACCCAGACCTTGCTGGCCGTGTCCATCTTGAATGCTCGGCCTCCGCAATGTCTCGAACCAGGCCGTCTTCATCGCTAACTTTTGGTTCCCGGCTGGCCTAGGGTTCTTGAATTATGTCCAGTGGAAAGTAGTGACCAGCAAAAGTTTTTCCTACGCGGTGTTGTCGGCCTTTCGTAAAAAGCATCATCACAATATAACGGCGTTGGTGAAGTCTGGCGACCGGCTTGCTGATCCATGATGCAGCGTTGTCCTACGGCGCCTACGGCGTACTATCAACGACGGGCATGGTGGGTATCACCCGTACGTACTGAATTACGCCGCCAATTTTGTCATGGCGGACGGGAACGAAGCGGGCTTCAGTGCTCTCGTCACAACCGCCGGGGCTTTCGGGTGCGTGGCCGCCGTGGCCGCATTCCACGCCATGCCACAACAGCTGTGCTACCTTGCTTTCATTGCCCTTTTTCACAGTGCCGATCGGGGAGACGGCGCGGTTCTTCCGGGGCCGGCAGGATGGTCATAAATGACATTTCAAAAGAAAAGGACCAAGCGAACGTCTCCTTGATTTCAAAGCAGAACGAACTCCTTTCCACCGTTGATAATGACGACCCCGGCTCCCAAAAGTGGTTAAAGCCACTAACAGCACGTCTTGTCCGCTATCCATCCATTCAGCCAGCCAGCCAGCCATCCTGCCTTATCTCAATCCCTCTTGACCTCCCGAAACCTGCCGATTCATCTACTGTTGATGTTGACGGCGGAATTCTCGCAGTCGTCGCCGCCCCGGATGACGACGTTCCAGCCGTCCTTGTGGAAAGCCTGCCCGCTGACGGTCTTGCCGTCACCCTGTTTCGCGTCCAGCTTGTCCAGGCACTTGTCCAACACGCGCTGGGCGCCATCGGCGATGTCGGCGAAGGATTCCAGCTCCTTGGAGCTCTTGGCCTGTGTTATGTGTTGTCGCATCAGCATCGATTGTATGGGTCTCATACACAGAGACTACACAGAGACAAAAGAGGATCCGGAGAGAAAAAAAGAGATAGATAGAGACAGATACAGAGACAGAGAGAGAGAGAGAGAGCACTCACGTCATTGCACCACCAGATGCCCGTATCGTGCCGACAGCTCACCCGCCCGCAATTCGCCGGTCCGGCACCGTTCTGCGGGCGCCCGCCCACCGTCCTCAGGTAGTCGATGCCCACGTGCACCGCCGTCCGGTTCCCCTCGCCGAAGTTGTGGCACAGCGTGGGCTTCTCATCGGTGAAGACGGCGCGCCGTTCGATGGCGGGCGTCGCGATCTTGCCGAAGTCGTCGTCAATGTCAAAGGTGGCACCCAGGCCGCGCATCTGCGCGGCGACCTCCTCGACGGTGCCGCGGAGAGAGAGTGTCTTGCCGCTGCCGTCGGGAGACGGCACCACCCAGCGCGGGATGAAGATGCCGTGGCCCTGGATGGGGGAGCCGGGGCTCGGGCTGTCCTTACCAAAGGCCCAGGCCTGGACGTGTTCACGCCGTGTTAGCCTGAAGTACCAATGCAACATTTCTGTTGACTGTAGCATGTGGGATGGAGGAGACCTACCAAAGTGACCATGAAGGCCAGCGGGAACGTCGTGGAGATGGAAATGAACATGGTATGATTTGCGTCAAGCGCCCGAACGAGTTGGTTCAAGAAAATCAGCGATGATACTCAGCAAGCGCTGTCTTCACAGCTACAGCGGCACCCATGTTGGTTTATACTCGTATAAGAGAGGGGCGGGGGGGCAGAGTCGTGGTCGGTAGCTGGCAGTTGCTCGTTATGCTGCTTTTTGAGTTTGGGAACAACCGTATCATCAGACGAAAGCTTGCTGCAGCTTTTCATGCGGCCTGTGAAGCTTGCTTGATCTTTCCCTCACCAACGGGGAACGTTCAAGGAGACACCGCCCGCTGGTCGGGGTGACGGGCTTGGGGAGGCCGGTAAGAGGAAGAAAGTTGGCAAAGCCATAACGCTTTGGGCCTGGTCTTTGACCGCCTGTCCCTCACCCTCTTACTCGTTCCGGTACTACCAAAGATCGATTTTCATGTTATCATCAGATAATAAAACAGCCAGCGATCTTAGGAATATGGATGTGATGAACGGGGTGAGGCGACGGGATAGGTTTCACATTGGTTGGTTTCCTTGAGGGAAAACTCAGTGAAAATATCGACCAGTACTTTTCGCACTTGCCCAACATGCCAATACAGCATGCGCATGGAAAGAAAGCTCTCCTGGGGGAGGTGGGGAGGTGGGAGGGGAAGCTGGTAGCACCAGAAAACTTGGGATTGCCGGTTAGAATTCGACGTTGCGTTTCATGTTCCCCTTGGTGGCCGTGGGATATGCTCTGGCACGACGTCCACATCCATGCGTCTCTCTCAACTGTAAATGTCGAAATAAAGTTGATGGTCCCGGGGATCCCGGGGATCCCGGGTGGCCCCCGCCCGGAAGGCCCCCGCCCGCCGGGGACGACGAGCATAAACGTGATTGTGGGTCCGGGAGGAAAAAGAGTGGTAGGTAGTGTTCTATACGTGCTGCATCCGGCGTGCTTCAAATGTGTGAAAGGGCTACGGGATGGCTAAGACATACTATGGTCAAGCCGAAAGACGGCACCAGTAAAAACAAAAGAAATTCGGGGGTATCGGAATCATTTCATAACGTAGAACCATCATCAACCTCAGCCGTCGGGGGAGCCCCATCAGAGATCACCCACAACGCCCTCGCAGGCCTCGTCCACCGTTGCCAACGCGCCCAACATCGTGCCGTATCCGACACGCTTCCCTTTCCTCCGCGCCACCGCCGTCCGCCGCCGCCTTTCCTGCTTGTCGGCGCTGTACCACTGGAAGACGGCGCACCAGAAGCCGATGAAGAACAGGAACCTATGGTTCGTCAGTATCGGTTGCACAGCCCAGTCTCGGATGATATGAAGATGGAAAAAAGGGTAAAAAGAAGGAAAAGAGGAAGGAGAGACGAAGCATAACAACTCACCACATCTTCACTGCGAGTCCCACCACGACCCTCAACCCCTTTTCCTCATCACCTCTCTCACCGTTTGGCTTCCCCCTCCTCCGCCTCCGCCTCCTGCCCTCGCCGACGCCCACACACACGACGACGGTGCAGAAGGTCGCCAACACCAAGCCGGCGGCCTGGAACGCCAGATCCCCCAGCCGCCCCGAACAGCCGACGCCGCGGAGCAGGGCGGCGGAGAGGGCGACGCTGAAGAGGATCACGAGCGCCGGGGACGCGTAGTCGCAGAGCCTGCATCTGCCAGTCAGCATATTGCGAAATGGTCCTTGGTGGTCCTTCGACGCAACATATGTCATGGACCCGCAACACATGTGCCCTGCGAGACTCACCAATTCCAGACGACGTAGTCGCCGCCGTCGTACACCATGTAGATGATCCACCCCTCGACGGCACCGATGAGAAGACACTCCAGGCTCAGCAGAACCCACCACGCGACGCTCTCCAACCCGCCCGTCCTCAGCCCGCCCTCCTCCACCCCGCTGCAATGCCCCGCCGCGTCATCGTCTCGACCACGACCACCACTTCCCCTCCTCGAGGAGGACCTCGTGCTGTTCTGATACAGCAACCTCTTTCCTTCCCAGTGGCCGCCACCGCCGGCTTCGACATCGCAGTCCTCGACTGTGATCAGGGGTAGGTACGCCGCCGACGACGGGCTCCATGGCGCCTTCTCGTCCTTAGGCAGCGGGCTGCCCGCGCGTGCGACGACGGCTAACAGGGCGAGGCGGGATGCGGCTTCCATCGGCTCTGAATTGGACCTCGGCTTCGGTGCGAGGGGTTTGTATGTCTGTATGTGTATGATTGCGTGTGTTCTCAGTACGATAGGGGCGTTATGGCGGACGCAGATCAATCGAGACGTGCAGCTCGGCGGCGACGTCGATGCGATGAGCTCGCTGTGTAGACATGAATATTCGATGCAAGGCTCCTCGGGTACGCCTAACGGGGGGATGGGGGGGATGGAAAGATAAATATGAAAGAGGGAAGCAAGGGGGGAAGGGAGAAAGAAGGAGAGACGTAGAGAAAAGGGGACAGAAGAGAAAGACAGAGAGACAGCAGAAAGAAAAAAGGAACAAGACCAGTAAAAAGACGAGAAAAGCAATCACATAGAAAAAAAAAATTTAGAAAAAAAAAGGAAAAAAAAGGTACACGCTGCAGACATGTCTCTCTCACTGGACCCCTGGGATTGGAATACACGTGTATACATCGCATCAGGCACCACCGACATTGGGCCGTGTCACGACTCACGGTGGACTGACGACTAACACGATACATGAGAGAGGGAGTGAGGGAGTGAGAGAAACTCCCGACAGGCGACGGACCAGCTGACCCCGTCACCATTCCGTCGCGCCTGAGCCCATCTTGTCCCGATCCATCTCACATCATTCCGTCCGTCCGTCCACTCAGGAGTCCGTCCACTCATCCATCAGCCCCTCCTCTCAGCTCTCACACTCACTCTCCTCACTCCTCACTCTACCTATCGCTTTTGCTCTTACTCCTCACCATCTCCTCACCCGCTCTCCTCACCCGCTCTCCTCACCCACTCTCCTCGTCCACTCTCCTCACTCTTTCTCCCCCTCGCTCCCTCCCTCTCTCTCTCTCTCTCTCAGCAGGCCCGGCACCCCGGACTCGAGACCCCGTGGGCTCCCCACCTCCTCATCCGCCTTCCCGTCATCCCCAGTGTCCCCAACGCCGAGCTCGTCCGCGCACCACTCAGGCCGTACGCACTTGGTCACGCCCGTTTTTCGGTCACAAACAGGGCCTGCACTCCCGCTCTCCCTCCCTCGCATTCATGGACGAAAAAAGAACAGAAATGTGACAGAAAGTGGCAGCAGGCCACCGCGTATTGTACACGTACACGCGCGCTCGAATTTCTCAATCATTTACCAGCCGCCCTTCCATGACTGGACTAGATCCTCCACCCCCCCATCCCTCCCCCCAAATCATACAAGGCACACATTGTGTAACACTCTACAGCCAACAACGCCGTCCATGCCCAACCGTGCCGTCCCAAAGGATTTGATTACTTGATCAATGGGGCGCTCCCGTCATCATAAACGGGCAACCCGGAGAAAGAGAGAGAGAAAACCAACCCGGAATGAGCACCGCCGCCTCGGTCATTCGAGGTTCATCCTCGCCTCGTCGCCTATCCCCCACTGCCCACCGTCCTTGCCTTGCAACGCGAGATTAAGCTTCAGCCCCAGCGCCGACGCCTCCTCCTCGCTTTTGGCTTCGCTCGCCCTGCGGCTGCGGTCCTGTTCCTTGTCCGCCTTGCCCGCGACGCTCTTATCCGTGACCTTCCTTCTCAGTGACGGCGTCTTGAAGAATGACCGCCCGCCCGAGCTGGTGGACAGCGTCGATGCCGCGTCATCCTTTTCCCTCTCGAGGTCCTTGTCCGACAGCGTCAGGTCTTGCGCCGAGTGCATGGGGGACACCATCTTTTCTTCGAGCGTGCTATACCTCTGTGTCGTCAGCGCGGGTCCCGGCGGGCTCATCGTCGGGGATCCGGGTTGCCGAGGGTTCGGCGGTGCTTGTGAAGCATCCAGTTCGTGTGCCACGTCGTCTTCCGATACCTCCACCAACTCGGCGTCGCGGTACCACTTCCTGCGCCGTGTCCATCGCCCCCATCCATCGGCGCCGCGGCGGCCATTTTGCCACTAATTGCATATTAATATCATTCTTGTCCAAGTCGCCCCCAGTCTCATGACGGCTCATCTAGGCTGGGTTGGCTTACCTTGTTGTCGTAGTAGATCCAACCGTTCCTCCCGGCCTCTCCGTCGTAGTCGACTGGCTCCGTCCCGTCGTCGGGCACACCGTCGACCCTCCACTTGCTGCCGTAGACCCATCGCCAGCGCATGTTACTACCGTCTTCCACCTCGGGGAGCTCGAATGTGTCGCGCGACGGCACGGGGTTGTTGTGCTCGTCCGTCCAGGCCGACCGCTCATAGGCAAACATGCTCTGCGTCCAGCCGAGCCCAACCCAGCGGCGCTGGTTCTCGTAGATGATGAAGGTGAACTTGACCCCGGCGTCCCTGCTTGTGGCGTTGTTGCCGTGCTTGTGCGATTGTTTCCGGAGGGCTTTAGTGAGCTCGGATGCAGCGGGCCGCTTGGCCTGGACCTTGCCGTCTTCTGCTTCGACCGTCATCTCTACGGGGACGGTTTTAACCGGCTTCTCAAAGGTGAGTCCGGTGACCAGAGCCGCCGTCCTGCGGACCGTTGCGCTGCGCCACAGAAGCGTCCGGGCGACGCGCATGACCCTGGCATGCCATGTCAGCACCAGGGTGCCGAATAGTAGAGCCACCCTCCGCGTTGTGATGATGCGGAATGGCGGCAGGGTCAGAGCGGCCCAGAACGGGGTGCAGAACAGTATTCGCACAAAAAGTGTCGTCAAGGCCGGCCGTGTCGTGGCCGACGTGGGTGTCCGCTGGGTGCTCAGGAAGTCGGTCAGCTCGAGGAGAGGCTCAAGCAGGACGTTGCACCGCCCGGTAAACTCCTTGAGTGTCTCGACAATCTCGTCAAGTGTTTTCTGGTGTCTCGTGTTCGTCGCTTCCGACTCGCCTCTATGGTGTCCCTTGGCCGCGGTCGCATTCGCATTGGTCTTGGGCGCGCCCTTCTGGCCCTTGGCCGCAGCCGCGCCTGCCGTGTTCTGCGCCGCGGTGGCGTCCTTGGAAGCTGGCTCAGTCCATCCGCTGCTGCTTAACGGACTGAAACGGCGGCCGTACATGCCGAGAATCAACGTCAGAACAAGGACGATAGGCCCGGCGACGCGCACTACGGTGTCGCCGTAGAGTACTATGGCCCAGAAAGAAGCAAGCAGCAGGAAGCTCTCCCACGGATCGTCGGATGTCCATGTCAACAGTCCCGCGAGCTTGTTGAGGGGCAGCAAAAACGGGTGCGAGTATGCTAATGCGCGGGTGATTTGCGGCGGGGTGGCCAAGAGGAGGGGTGATTTTTGATGTACGATGATGGTGGACTGGCGGGAGGAGCGGCTCGGGGTCGTTGCAGCGAGGGTGACGGGAGAGAAGGTCGCATAGGTCGGGGGCGCACCAGAGGGAGTGCCGTCGAGTCCGGGAGTTTGGGAGGGATCGCTGACGGAATCGGCGTCGGCGCCGCGGTGGGCTTTCGGGGTCGACATATGGACTAGCCAGGGCGTTTCCTGCGTTTCCGGCAACGGAAGGATTAGTCTCGGGAATTTCTGGACGGATGTGGCTTGTCGACGAGTGGCAGGTGCAGCCGTCAGTGGAGCCGATGAGTAGATGTAGTGTGCAAAGAGAATGCCATCTGGTGGGAATGCGGTTGTGTGGATGGAGAAGAGCAGATACGAAGCAGAAGCAGAAGAGCAGGGAAAGGCGGCTATGACGTGGTGGCTGAGGCGTTGAAGGACGCCAAAGCGCAATGCAGAGCAAGCAGCAGCAGCCTATGTTTTGGGGGGCTGGTGTGTGGTCTGTCTGCTGCTGTTTGGAGGGGGCTGCAGCTGTCCCGAGCTCAGCTCAACTCAGCTCTGGACCGCCGGCCTGGCTGGCCACCAGGCACAACACGTGTCGGCCCTGGCGGAACGGTGCGGAGCTGCGACGAGATGAGGTTCCAGACGCATGTTCACCATGCTCCACGCTGATGACGGAGGAGGGGAAAAGTACCGAGTAGAGTCGAGGGGAATGGGCAAGGAAAACAAGGACATGGGTAGAGGAGGGGGGATAAGGATGGCCGTGGGGAGGGGGGGGGACTCACAAAGGCAGCCATCAATGTCCGGGGTCTTCCGCTGCGTCCGGTCCGCAGATCTTCGGTGCCGCGATGTGATGGCTGAGCGCGTCGTTGCACGTCTAGGTATGGCGGACCCCTCACACAGACGAGAGATTTGATGAGACGACGAGGGTCTGATAGGCGGGGTAGAAGATGGAGGAGGAAGAAGAGGAGGAGGAGAAACAGTGCCAGCTACCTATGCAGGCAAGGAGGGTAAAGAAATGTAGAGGGGGGAAAGCGGCGAGAGCTTCTCAACGACTGCATGCGCACCGGTGCAGGGCGAAATGGAGTCGGTGGATCGCAACGCAACGTCATCGGTTTCGGTCCAGTCGTTGGAAAAAGCCAATGTCTCGCTGCTGCTGCTGCTATCGCTGTCGTCGCCGTCGCTGTCGTCCGCTTTTATCGCGCTCTAGAGTGTCCGTCTCGGCATTTGGTCCGGCTGTCTTGAGGACGCTTCTGGCCCTTGTCCGGCCGAGGTTCTTGGGATGGTGGCTCCGGGGGCTCGGCAGGAAGTCCGGTCTCTGGAAAGAGCGAAAGAGAAAGGCGGGTATGCGTATGAATGGTGGATGCAGCAGGCAAAAGCGCGGGACCTGGTGTGCAAAAGAGAAAAGAGAGAAAAAGGAGAGAGGAACGAGGCTTGGGGAAAGCTATGATGAACGCGACGGCGTCGGATGGATGGCATGAGCGATCGGGACAGACTGGGGAAGCCGCGCCTGCCTGTATTGCCATATTGCCCACGTGAGAACGTTTGCTCTTTAGGTACCTAGGTAGGTAGGTTGCCTAGGCTTATGGCGGCTTCAGCACGTCTGGGCCGTACCAGTAAACACCCCCCGCCTAGCAGCGACACACCCTTATCCCCCCCTACATCACTCGTGTGCCATTGCTCTCTCTCCTCATCCCACTTTAAACCCCGGCGATCACATGCAAATTCACACCCTTTTATCACAACACAGCTCCAAGGTCGTCCCCATATCCACGGGATGTAGCTCATCCCAGCTGCATCTCCCCCCCACATGACACGGAGAACTTCGGGGACGCATCTCGGTGCTCTATCGATCGTTGTACTTATAGGTAAATTACCACAAATTCCCGTCTAAATACTTGAGCTTTCCTGGCTTCAACACACCTTATCAAACAACCATTCCTTGCCCTTTCCAAGACAAGAATCCGAAGCTAACGGCATGCATCCACACACAAAGGTGCATCTCCAACTCGCCAGGTCCGAGTCAAGTCAACAACCCCAAATAACCTACGTCAACCATCATGTTGGGCAATTCTCACAAAGGCAAAAAGGCAGGGCCGCAATTGAAGTGGACAGAAGAGTAACTCTGTATCTTGGATGAGCAAACACGGCTCCGGGGAAAACATTCGTTTTCAATACCTTGTCATCCTTCATAAACCGCCGTACCTAGCCAGTCCTTCAACTCTGCCATGTTTTTTCCGCTGCCTAGAAATAGAAAGAAAATACATAGAAGAAGCAGAAGCAGCAGAAAAAGAAGAGAAAGAAAACGTACAACCCCAAATGTAAAACACCTACAGGGCCGCCTCCCGAGTGCTCAAACCCAGTTCCGTGTGTGAGGGTCTCGCGAGAGCCCATTCTAGTTCTGCAACCCAACGCCGCTAAGGAGAAAACAAGTCTGCCCCCCCGCCCCTTCCTGAGCAATAATCCGGCTGTCTCCTCAACTCCGGATATCAAGTCACAGTTGTCGTCCGTCGTCCATCGTAAACGAGACTTCGAGCGTCAGTCCTACTACTCTCCTCCGCCACCTCAGCCAATGTGCTCAATCTCCGTGTTCCTACCCGTCACCCATCGGTAGAACTTGGCCGTCTGCATTCTGGCTCCGCGATGACTGCCCGTCAGTGCGTTCGCGCTGAACACGAGCCGTTGCTCACCGCCCGTCTTGAGCACCAGTCGAACCTCCGATCCCGTCATCTGCGCCGCCTTGACTTGACTGGCGTCCACCGTCACCTCCATACCGTCTTCCTTGACGCTTCTCGCAATGCCGCTGGACTCGTCCTCCAATACGAACCGCAGGAACCTGCCCTCTTGCGCCCAGTGCCTGTCGCCTTCGTGGAACTCGGCAACGTCTATCGATGTCTCCGCCTCCTTCTTGCCGCTGAGTGCAGGCGATGCTGCCTCGCCTCGGTCGATGACTGGTGACTGAACCATCGCTACCGGTATCTGTGGCGACTCCGATGTTCGGACAGCTCGCCATCGGGCATCGTTGGTCAGGCCGATGTGCGCTAAAATCCTGGACGTGTTGTTTCCTGACAAGCCGCCATTGTTGCCGTCCTCGGTAGCGTTTCTCTCAAGGAGGCCAGCCTCCGTCCGCTTGATTCCTTCGTCCTTGTGGTCGTCGACGGCGTTGCTGATGCTCATTCGAGGGTCCGATCGCCGGGCCGCACTGTCGCCGCTCCCTGCACTTCCGCACCTCGCGGGTTGCGTTTCGGCCTCCTGGTTGCTTTGCACGGTGAGATCCACCGACGGCTGCTGGTTCGCATCCTCCTTCCGGACACCAATACTACTGCCGGTGGTCATGTCATGCGACATGGAGGACCTTGGAATGGTTGCTGGTTCTGCCACTATCACTGTCATGCCAGGCCCTGAGGGCAGAGGTCGACGAGCATCGTTCGGCTTGGCCTGGGAGGCGCCCGATGATGGCTGCTTGGTGACCTTCTCGGGTGCCGGGGCGCTGTTGAGCAAGTCGGCGACCTGTAACACGGGACTAATCTGGGCGGCTTCTCTGTCCAGGCTGGGCGACTTGGACGCAGCCTTCATGGCGCTCTGAGCGAGTTTCGCCATCGCTGCTGCATGATTCGGTTGAGCGTCCTTCTCCCCATCTCGCGCGTTCTTCGCGTCGGCCGTCTCTGGACCCTCCTCCGCGTTGCACCTCTCATGTGGATTACTCCTGGAAAGTTCCGAGAGCGTCGCCCTTTCGGCCGGCCCTGATTTCGACCCCGGTGGAAAGACATTGTTCTCGGAGGCGCTACTGTCGGCTCGAACGGCTGCGTCGGATCCAGCTGCTTTGATGTTGTCGCCCTTGACCGGATCCGCAGGCGATCCCAGTGCGACATTGGGCAGCAAGCCTTCGTCCTTGCCCGCCGCCTTGGGCGTGGCGTCGCCAGTGCTGCGATTTCTGAGCGGCGTCGTCTGACGAGCGTCCTCCATCGTTACATCCTCCTTGTCATCCGCCGTAGACTTGTCTTTTCGTGCCGATAGCCGTGTTCCAGCAGCGGCACCCATTCTGCCCGATGGCCAGCCGCCTCCACCCAGCCGCGACGAGGGACGCACCTCTTGAGTGCTTCGTCTGAGAGGTTGGGGTGTGACCGGCCGCTCGTCCGCGTCCGCCGTCTCGTCGTCGTCCTCGTCACCACCGTCTTGTGTGACCCTACCCTTGCGGCTTCTCCCTTCCACGTAGTCCTCGTCGTCGGAATCATCGACCCCCGGCGGATTGTCGCCAAAGTCGTACATATCCACATCGGGAGTCGAATCCGAGTCTGACGCCGAGGCAGAAGACGGGACCTTGGTGGTAGTAGGCACAGCCCCCTCGGTGCCCGAAGCGGCAAGCATGGCCTCGAAGGAATCGTAGCCGCGAATCTCTGCATACGTCTTTCGCGCTTGGTTGGATGGATTGTCGGGATCGGTTGGCCGGCTCGGATCGTCAAGGACCATGGGCTTCAGAAGCCACTTGACTCCTAGCCAGCCGAGCCGAGTTTTGCCCTTGGACTCGAACCACAGAACGGGAACGTCCCTTTCCAGGACACGAGGTTCACCGTCGCCGAACCCAGATGCCCACCCAGCGATTCCGTCGTCGTTATATGTGTAGCAGCTTGGTCTGATCTTTTTGTCGTAGAGCTGGGTTTCGCTCAACTTGGCCTCCCAGCCACACATCCTAAGGTCCGTCCAGCCAAGGACCATGACGATGTAGAGCTTGCTACTCCTCGGCCAGCGGGCGTGATAAAGCTCACCCGCCTTGGGATTGAGGATGTACTTTGTTGGCATCGAGTCCTCCTGCTTGGTGTCCTGCTTGGTGTCCTGCTTGGTGTCCTGCTTGGCATCCTGTTTGGGCTCCTGCTGGTGCCCCTGCTCAGTCTCGTCCTGCTCGGCGACATTTTCCAACGCAGCGGCTTGGGCCGGGGCCTGAAATGGCGATTGTGACACTGATGGGGCCCGGTCGACAAACGAGTCCACCACGGCCGGTATGCCTCCTGAGTGTCGTTTGCCGCCGGATTTCGGGCCGTGTAGTTGATTCAGGGGCTTGTATCCGTTCTCGAATGCCTGGCGGACGCACGCGTTGTTCAGGGCAGCAAGCTCCTCGGTGCAGTCCACGACGTGGAATCCGATCGTCTCGACGGCCAGCTTGTGTTCCTTCTTCTGGTGGCCATGCGAAGCACCGTGGAGGTGCTTGGCCGCGGCGGCGAGCGCGTTTTGCTTGAAGTGCACACCGTGCTCGTCGCAGCGCAAGATGTAAAACACATCGTCATACTTCACGATGTTATGCTTGAATTCCGCCTTGCCGTCCTGATAGACCTCTTGGAAGGTGATTGTCCGAGGTGCGATGGAATGGGGACTGTCCAGCCTCGTTCGCTTGAATTCCGCGTCTCGAGCCGACACGTCGCTCGCGTCGGACTTCCGCTTGGCCAGCCGATGAATGTCCATGGCCTGCCTCGCCATATCGTCGGCTCGGGGCGTAGGGAGCTGCGTCATGTTCCTTCCATTATGCGCCTGCAACCTATCGTCACGGTTTCCCATAGCCGGCGTGTGGATCGGCGGCAGAGGTACCCGGTTACCGTGCATTGATTCAGCTGGATCACCACCGGTCAAGGGCCTGGCAGAGGGTTTGATTCGCATGTGGCCGTAGTGATTACTTCCGAGCATGGGAAGCTGGACCTGCGAGGCGAGCACTCGAGGAGGCCCGTTAGCTACCGTGCTGCCGTTGACCGGGCGGTTCTGGTAGATGGGAGATATTCGAGGCGAGCCCTGCTGCGGGCCGGGCTGGCCATGATGAGGCCAGTTTGGGTTGTGGGGAATGTGCTGATTGTGCGGGTTGCGCTGGCTTTGACCCATGGGCTGCTGCGGCTGGCGGGTTTGGTTGAGAAGCTGCTGGTGCTGCATCTGGGTGGAGCTTGCGTCCCCCAACGCTCCGTTTGCCTGTCTCGAGAGTCCATGTTGGTTAGGGTGAGTGGTGTGCGAAGGCATCACCGTACCTCCCTGGGGCAATGGCTGACGCGGCTGCGAGATGGTGTTGGCTAGCGAGCTCGAGGGAGTGGCACGGGCCAACATCTCGGACGGCAATGCCATGCGTCCGTTCGGTGGCGTCTGGCTCGGAAGCGTCGCAGTCGTCGTCTTCGTCGTCGAAGGTCGTCTCGCGTTCGGCCCGTTGTGTCCGTTGTGTCCAGAAGGGCCGGGGATAGGAAAGAGGATGTGATGCTCTCGGAGAGCATCCCTTTCGCGCTGTACACGATCCTTCTCCTCCTCGTCGAATCTATGTTGACAGGCAGCCCAGCGGTGGGATCGCAGCTCGTTCTGGTACTTCTGGATGAGGTCATGGGCTTTTGGTGGCAGGCCTGGCATATCGGCGTAGCGAGCCTCGTCGTCCAGATCAGTGCATGCGTCGCGCTGCTGTTGAAGAAACCTTGATCTGATGGTTTCCTTCTCTGCTTCGAAGCGGGCTTTGATTGCCTCAAAGTCATTGAACCAGCGTCTACGATCCTGGTCCAGGTCCGGTTGGCCGTTCTGCAGACCGTTCATGCCGGGATTACTTGTGCTCGCCATGACGGTGGAAGTTGGTGTTGTTTGTGGATCAAGAACAACGGGTTTTTATGCAGACCATCAGCCGGGGGTTCTTTGAATGTTGAAGCACTGAAATCAGGATGGTCGACCCATGCCCAACGTGTCAAAAGTCAAGGTTCCGTTGTAGGCCTCGCCGTGTCAGGCATCCGTCTCGGGATTTGGAGGCCCTGGTTTCCAGCAGGAGCAGAACAGAGGTCACAAAACTGCTGCCCAACTCATAGAACAACGGCAAGAAGGGTAACGTGTGACGTCGATAGGCGTCGAACACAGTGTTGTTGCCGTTGATGAGTCGACTGAAGTGTCGGGAGCGGGAGCTGTAGGCAGGGAAGCCGAGAACCGCAGACGAGAAAAGGACGGCAATAACGAGATTACCGATGGTGATGCAGAGACGATCAGCTGAGATTTTTGACAAGGTCGATGAGTTGTGTGGGTTCAAAGTCTACCAAGTGAGCAACTGTGGGTCGCAAACGGATGAGAGGAAGTCGTTCCGCAAGGCCAACAATAACCCTTCACCGCGTGTCTTGAATGCGCAGCAGCGAAACGAGTCTAGAGGGAGAGGAGAATGAGTGGGCTTCGTTCTGTTGGTGCCAGTGACCAGAAAAGAGGGGTGAGTGAATAGGATTTTGGCGGCGGCGGGTATTTGTCGATGGTGGTGGTGACGCTGATGATGTAGACGACGATGCCGATGATGCCGACTGGAAAGGGACTTTGGTGGTGGACGAAGCAGACGTGAGGCTGAGTTCCAGGATCGCCCTTTCTTGGTTGTCGGATGGGATATTGTCTTCTTTCTTCTCTTCTCTCTTTCTAAATGGCCAGGGTCAGGATACGGCAGGAAGAACGCAAAACAACCAGATAAGAAAAGGGAAAAGAAAGGAAGGAAAATGAAAAGTGCGACCAAAGGTGTAAAGAGATGCGGATCCCTGGTCGAAAAATAGCCGTTGGTCAGGGATGCGATCCAACGAGTCGGAGTCGGGTAAGAGCAAGCGGATTGGGAAATGAGAGAAGGGGGGTAGAGCAAGTGTGTGTGAGAAAGAGTAAGAGAGTGTGTGTGAGAGAGTGGCATGTGGGGGATAAAAAGAGGAAGGGTTAGGTAGGTAGCAGCAGTTGAGGGGAGGGGGAGTCACGGACGAAAGGCAATGAAGAGTAATCAAGGTGGTGAAGGTAAAAAGGACTGATGAAGGTGATGAAAAGTGGCGATAGAGAAGGGTACCTAGGCAGGTAGGTAGGTCTGTAGGGAAGGGAAGACACAGCTGCTGGTGGTGCACTTGCTCGATCGGGCGGATTAGTGGTGTCTGGGGCAAGAGACGGAGGAGTGAAGGAAGGAAGGAAGGAAATTAACCCAATGTTTCGGGCAAGTCCAGTCATGTACGAATTGAATTTCCTATCATAAGGTAGGTAGCATAGGGGCAGAAAGGGAAGGAGCGTTTTGATTGTACTCTCTAATGCCCGCATGGAAATGACCTTGCATTGTCTGGGTAGGTAGATAGAGCGGAATACTCGATGCAAGTTGTACGTACCCGACTTGTTTGTTGGGTTGGCTGGCTCTACAGTATCCGTCCAGCGCTGTCAAGCCATATTACCTCTGATCACCAAACCAAACCTGGCTGCGGATGGTGTCGATTGCGGAGTCGGGTGGAGTAACGTAGGTACGGTAGACAAGAGCAAGACAGTATGGACTATCTGATACGTATGGTGAATGTGACAATACGAAGACGAGAAAGGGGAGGGGAGATGATGAATGCTTGTTTGAGATGGGGAAAGCAAAGGAATAAAGAGTAAGACACCCGGACAGCTCCAGTGTGTGAGCTGAGCATGTGGCTGTGCCTGAGGTAAGGCAAGGTAAGGAAGGAAGGCAAGTGAGCAGGTACGGGAGAGGGAAAGGCAGAGTGCTCATTTGGTGGCTACATGTACCCGAATCAAACTATGGGTAAGTCATCCAGCCCTGTTGGTACGTGGACTACCTCAGGTAGGTCATCAGAGCAAGCACTGTAAAGACCAACCTGTACAGTGTACAAACACCAACAACGAGCAGCTGCGCTTGGCCCGGGCTAGGCCTGCACCCGAGTCTCTTTGGGTTTATCTCTGACGTGACGTCTACATAGGACCCTTGACGCCGCGAACTGTACGAGCATTCGCGGATCCAGGTTAAGAAAAAACACAATGTGAAAGTGAGAGAGACGGTGGAACAAAAAAAAAAAAAAACCACGCACAAACTTACACACACTCTGACACTACGCTCACTCACCCACTCACAGACAACCTACCCGAGAAATGCTCGCCTCGGTCGGGTCCTACTAGGATTGGATGATGCGAGCCTGGCGGATGGCGGTACGTATATCCCTGGCTCCTTTGGGGGGGGCAGGGGTTGATTTTTTGTTTTCTTTTTTTTACTTGCTGGCACTCTATTGTCAGTAAACTCGGCGCTGGCGCCATCGTTTTACACGGTATCTCAGGCCGGTATCCCACTCACTCATATTTCACAGATGGAGACTGGACGAGACCACCCACCACTCATCGGAACACCTTGTACGGAATGAGCATAGCGCTCCGTTGTGTGGATCTCTTGCCTCAGGAAAGGATATGTACATCTGTACGCGAGGCCCTTGCCTGTCTCCTTCACCATCTATGCTTTATTGTATTCGTACTGTCAGACCGACGCTGCTCATCAGTCCACGTATCCGTGTCTACGATGTATTCCCCCCTCTACATCAGTCTCACACCCACTAACCACGGAACACAGTGTTTCCACGCTTGACCTTTACAAGCCCCAACCAGCACAGTGTTTCCACTACAAATCTAGCACGGTAGAAGGGTCCACTCACCATAACGCCACAGGTGGTCCAGTTAGACCAAGCGCCCAATCCCGACCCTGAGAACCGCCTACGCCATTCTCGATTCCATCCAGTGGGATGCGTTCATTTACATTTTCGGTAGCAAATCTCCTCGCTCTTCAACTTGTCGACAGGATGACTGGCACCTTGTCAGCGGCTTTACTTACTGCTGCTTGGTTCCAAGGTGCTGTGTTTATCGTGAAGTAAACGCGTATCTAACCTCACTTACTTTTCTCCCTTTACCTCTCCAAGGTTCCCTTGCCTGATTTAATACGAGACCCAAAACGGATAAATACATTCGAGTCGTTGTCCCGCGTGGCTTACCTTTGAGTTTAAAAGGAGCGGGGAGAGGGGGAGGTAAAAGGCGACACCGAGGACGACATGGGCGTGGACGAGAGTAATCCGCCTGCGGCATCTGGTTTACGCTAGGCTCTCTTCGGCGTCATCCCCTGCTTTTCCTGCCTGTCACGGCCCATGCCATGAATGATCCCAGTCGCTTACCTCCTTATCTCATCTCACTCGCCACAGCTAATCATCCCACCGACTTGACCTCGCCTTGCCTTAATGATGTCTCTTATTGGCCATTGTCGGACAAACAGCCCGCGGCAAAAGTTACACCACCCTGTGTGCCTGCTCGGATACTACAAGTACACAGCACACCCGGACGCCTGTCCGCCTACCAACCAGCCTTTACGCTACGCGCACAGTTACTATTGAGCAGTCACACAATCTCTAACACCCTCCCCCAGCAATCCGTATTGATATCCATGAACCATGCTGCCTCGCTTTGTGATTTGGGTAACTTTCGCCCGTCGTTCCCGTGCGTAGCTCATCACGACCCCCCGTCCAACTAATCCCCTGTGGATATTTGTGACATGGACCAAGTTTCCATCAGCGGATCGGCATTCTGTTCTGGCCCGTAAAACCGCACCAGTCTGTACCCTTTTTCAACCCTTCATTTGGTCCACTTCGTTTGGTCGTAGACCCCGTTCCTCGTTTGCATGCTTCGTCCTATGGTTGAGGAAGCTCCTGCTCATTGGGCACGGGTATGCCGTGCATAGTTGGATCCAAACACTCGGCGGCTGCACATACCGTGAACGTTCACACCATCCGTACGAAGGTACACACTCACAACCCCCCACCACCACCACTCCTCATATGGGCCATACCTCACAAGAGACAAGAGTCAATCTCAAGAGAATGACGCTAGGCCCAACGTGGTACGGAGTACGACTCCAAGTTACCCAACTCAAACTCACGTAAGACTTTTGCGATTCACACAGGTATGTGACCCCTCAAACCGCTCGCGCATCCGCGGGTTCCTGGTAGAGTTGCCGTCGGCCGAATAATTGGTCGTGGTTTGGATGCACGCACGCGACGCCCGTACGCACGCACTCACACCATTCGCACGTGCTGTCTAGCTGTCTAGTACACCGTACCATATTATTAACTCAGAGTCATACAAATCACCAAGCTCATTCAACCTTTCTCTACGGACACTTTAATCGTCTCGTTCTCGATCACTAAACATGCAATTCGATGGAAAGTGTTACATGTCGGTCTCTTGGCGCCATGTGCCCAGCTCGGACACAAAAGCCCAACCGATAGGCAACCCCCAGAAGAAGCTTCCGCCTCTGACGCTGGTTGTGACGCATTTCCACCGTCCGTCTGCCCAGGTTGTTGCAATGCACCGCCACCCTCATTTCATGTTATAATAGGGTTGCGCCACAAGCAATTTCCCCTGCTTCGAGTCGCCAGGGAACCGACCAGTCTCAATCTCTGAATTGCGACATATCACCGATGATGTATTCGTACGTTGCCTTCTTGTACCCATTCTTTGTCGGCGCCGCCGCTTCATATCTGGTTGCCTCTATCCATGCCTTGACAACAACCAACCAACCAACTCACTGGGTACGCATAAGGGTAATCGTGCTTGTGAATCAAATCGTCTCGAAATACTGTGCAACATGCCGGCTTGGTCATTGTCCCTCTATTTTGCAACTGTGTTCAATTGGATACAATTGTAATTCGCGCAGACGGATAGTCAGTCTGACAGGTCCATTCTACATCCTATCTCTCACCAATTACTCGTGGGATCAACGAGCGCAGGTTCTTCGTACCGACAAATCAGCCAATAGGTGCTGCAGCCCAGGACCTACTCAGCCCACATTCCGAAAGAACACTCGCTTCAACTCTCGTTATAGCATAGAATGGAAAGCTTGGCCGGGAATGATGCAGTGCAAGAAATACGTGTCCGCTATGGAAACACCATCGAGTGTGCGAACTACCAGCATCTACTCTTTAGGGAGCGGAGGAACCCACCTCCGGCACAGCCTTCCTCTCAACTAGACGGAAGAACCCTCCCCCTCCTCCTCTTCGTCAAGGCTCTCGCACAAGAATCTCAATGGCCTTCAGTGTCGGTCTCGCAGTCCGACACTGAGTACAGAGCACGCCATTAGGGGTCAAAGCAGTACAAAGCCGAATGTAGCACTGCAAGATTATTCTCTTAATCCCCGTAGTTTGGGCATCACTTCAGTTGACTTGTCTACCGGGCTATTTCGTCACCCTCAACTAACCCCGTACACAATATAGAGCCTGTAACAAAGAATGCGTGGCAATATGAGGACCATATCACACCCGGTGTCGAACTTTTCCCCTTCTAGTGTCTTGCCCGTTGTCACCCCCCCTCATCCCCAGCGCCAATCAAAGTTCCTAGTATCCATCTGCAAGCCAAGCCTACGAGCACTGTCTTGCTTCGTGTCCAATCCCCATCCGCCACGCATGCGACAAGAGCATCCCGCCACACGTCTGCAGTTGTATCAACTCATGTACCATGCCTTCTTCCAATACACTGGGTACTTGGGATCCTTTTTTTACCGCTCAGCGTAGTCTTTACAGAGACCTGCTCTTTACTGCTAGCTCGGGGCGATATATTGCCCTGATTCGCCCTCTTCTTCTGTGTACCAAGCCATGAGCGAGAGCCAACACGCTTTCGACCGCCTGTCAAGTCATAGCGATTTATGCAACAAGGACTGTGACAGCAATGCGCCCGCAAACTATTGCCCTTCCGAGGAGTTACGGTACTGTTCGAACGCGAGCTGATGTCTCTGGCGAATAGTGCACCTGGTAATTTTTTATCAAAGTTTATCGAAGTTCCTCAATGGCAAATGCCTACAAGACTTCGTAAATGACGAGCACCAACCATGTGGGGCTCCCGACTGAGTTACGTTAGAACAAAAGTGTACACAATGTAGTAGCTTTTCCCGTTACAATCTGGCAAGGTTTTCTCACGCTCAACCCGGCAGTTGACCAGAGCACAATCGCGACAGGTTGCCCGTGAAAGTCTCAAAGTTGGGGAGGATCATCGAATAGAATGATGCCCAAGCACCTTCGGGGCTCGGAGGCATCAGGCCCCGGCGGGATGTCGGGGGGTTCCGGGCCCGGTGGAGCTCTCCGCTCGGTCGGCCAACCAAGTACCAAATTCACTAGTTGTAGATCATCGGTCAGTCGAGCAGCCTTTCGGCTGGCTTTACAACCCGACGGGCGGATCCAGTCCTAATGCCAAGCCTCGTCAAGTGGGGGACCCCCCAGTAATTCATCGACATTATTCTGTCCGAGTTAGTAATCAGGGTTACAGGCTGAGTCTACAGGTACCTGTTGATTTTCCCCCCTGCTTACCCTTGTCGATTCGCAACGACTTGTACGAAATGTCCGCAACTATGACCAATTGCTGAGACAAGCATCAGGAGCGCGTGTGCGTATGCATGCTTTGCTCTTGTACATAGTACTACGATGTACTACCGTATATTTGAGATTTGCCTTCCGGGCTGGTTTTCCCTTTTCTATGTTCTTTTTAGCCTTTCCTTTCTCCCTCCACATCAATTTAGCTCCCCGGTGCCGCAACCCATGGCACCCATGCTTTTCGGTATCGGTTTCCAGGGAAGAGCAATAGTGTACTTGCACGGCGGTACGTTGCTCCAATCTGTACCTACTTAGGGCATTGCTCCCTGGGTGTTTGCGTTACTGATTCGTCCGTGTTGCAACTGTTGTATGAACCCTTGCTCCTTGACAGGTCTTCGTGCTTTTAGGGTCATGCTGGACAGCCAACCATACAAACGAGTTGGGCTCCGGTGATGCCACTGTCACCGTCGTTTAGATACTGCTGTATCATGTGTGTCCCCTGTTCAAGCATGAGGTTCTTCGCCAATCATCCCAAGTCCAAATTCCCTGTTCCCAGTGCCTGCACGCTTCATGGTACTTCAGTCCGCCCACTACTCGTTCAAGTCTACATCGTATTGACGGAGATCGGGGGGACCGGCCATCTTTGACAAGGTTAGAAAGTGAGCCGTTACTCTACTCGGATTCTATACGCACAGATCAAGGCATACCCTTACCTATTTGAGGTAACAATCGCTGCCGCCTTGTCTTTATTTACAGATCCCCACGGAGAATGTGGGCCGTGCTTAGATTCTAGTGCCCAGGAGGGAGTCGAACGCCGTTTCAGTCAATCTGTGCGGCAGCGTGCCTTAGTATCACAACCATGCCGTACATCGTGGACATCCGATGATAGACAAAGCCTCGAATGCGCATGAATAATGACGGGAAAAAGTCTCCGAGCTGTTTTCGATCATACTTCCTAGTTTGGCCTTGCTTTTATGTATGCAAGCAAATACTACATGGGTCCATGGGGTCGCTCAGACTTTAACATCACCGATGCGAACGTTGGGACGCAGCGACGGCTTCAGATTGGTCTCCAGTAATGAAACACTGTGTTCAGGAAGCCTCCGCAATGAACTTTTTGCTGACGGGATTATAGTCCGCCACCCAGGCCTCTTGAAAGAGTGAAAGACGGGGCGTAGTACAGACGATCATTTCTTTTGACAGGTAATCCTTGCTCCCCCGACCTGTCCCCCGGTAAACACCTCGTCCACGGCATCGTAGAAAGTCGTCAGGTCAGCATCCACTTCGGGATCCTTTTTGAACTCTTCCGCACGGCGATGCACAAACTCCGCCCATGTGTTTGACATGTCCACCCAGTTGAGGACTTGAAAACCAGCTTTCTCAAGCTCTTCCATGTACTGGCACTTGTCCGGCAAGCGAGGGCACGAAACCGAAGCTCTCAGTACCTCGACGGTCTTGGCGTCCAGGGGTTTGAGCGCGAAAAAGTCTTCAATGTAAAGCTTCCCACCGGCCTCCAGGGTATCGTACGCCTTTTTAAAAAGGTTTTCGCGCTCTGGTATGTGCAGGATGCAGAGGAACGAGACGATATGGTTCAGTGGCGCGCCCATCAGGCCAGGATCAAGGTCGAGAAAATTGCCGTTGATGGACGTCGCCCCGCCGCCAGCGCCGGATCTCTCGTTGATGGTTTGCGCAATCTCATGAATGTCCCGCTGTAGTTCAATTCCGGTAATTGTAACCCCGAAATGTCGGTGCAGATATCTGCCCGTGCCGCCGAAGCCGGACCCGAGATCGAGCACCCTCTCGCCGGCCTTGAGCCCCAGTTCTTTGGCGGCGTTCTCAACTGCCGCGTCGCCCAGGTAATGCATGCAGTCGAACGACATGGTATCCTCCGCTGTCCAATCCGGCTTGTTCCTTAAGCTTTCCAGGATCCGGTGAACTCGGTTCAGCTTGTAGAGATTCATGTCGGGGACACCGGAGACTGCATTGCTGGATGAGGGCATGGTCGAATGGCTACAAAAAGGAACCGATTGGTGGATGCGCTGCTTTCGGGGACCTCGGTGTCGGTCTCATTTGACTATCCGTAGTTGAACTCGGGTAGCCAATATGGTGAAAAGGGGTAAAGAAACTTCAGCTTCAAGAGCCTGTAAGCGTTCGTTTCGGCAGATTGAAAGTAGCTAGGGGCCACGATTCAACAAATGAAGAGCAAGATCAACTGCTAGTTTTGCTGCTTTTTATGCCGAGGAGATGATGGGTTACTCTTCGTGGAACCGTCACACTACCCCTCCCGTATTACACCAGCGACGTCACCCGATTCTTTGGTGGAACACTATTCCAGGTTGCACGTCCCTTGGAGCATAAGGTTTGGTTTTAGACACATACTACACCCGTCCACAAACCTGAAAGTGACATGAGACGCCTAATTTAGCCTTTGCGATCTCCTTGACGAAAATAACTCACTGCTATCTTGGTCATCACATAAAACTATGTCATTATTGGCTACGCAGCTCGTGTCGGCGCAGGGCTGTGTGCATGACTGATCTCCATCTTTGATCTGTACGTGTTTGATATTCGTGATTCCTAGAGCCACAGCCCTTCAAGACTGTGTATTATCTGCCTCCAAACAACTCGTGAATAACTTGTTGTCTCGAGAGTGGAAGGAAAATACAGAGAGGGATCTGAACGTCTTAGTTACCGTGCGGTCAAAAACTCTTTGCCTTGACAGGAGGATAATATTATTAGCTTTGGTTCTGAGCTACCTCGAGCCTCATCGTAGCCTTCCTCAGCATTCGGCCTCCTAATGGAAGGTGGGCGTCTCTTTGATGCCGGGCTAATCGCAACAATGGCTGCTAGCGTAAGATTCTGATTTTCACGCGACTTAAGAATCAGGATAGTTGAAACAAAAGCTGAATCCGGTTGAAATGGGCGTGGCGTGATGAAATTGATAGCTCGGCTTCGTCCATGATGTCGTGTTGAAGTACGTATTAAAGCACTAGCACCGATTCAACAGAATAGCCACATGCCCATACTTCCTCTAAACACTACTCACCGTATACAGACTGTGTTCAAACAGACTCAACTCAAAGACCATGACAAGGGATCATTCAAGGATAGAAACTTCACTAAGTCATGGTCACAATCTTACACGTCCTGGCCTAGGACGGTGTTCAAACTGTTCCAGCCTAGAACATCCAAACATGACGGCTCGAATACTCAAGCATTCATCAGTCCCTGTTCCCTCTTCCCCGAGTCCTTTGAATCGAGTTTGCGTTGCTTTTGTGCACCTCCTCGTACTGACTGAAGTATATCAGTTCGCCGCTGGCTACATCAGCTGCAACAACTTGAGAAAGAGGCTGAGTCCAGGCAGCTGGCTGAGGCACATCTTCTGTCATGGCCTCGATATACCGCAGTGTGGCGTTTATGAATGTTGCGTTGTAGCCACCCGTAGCAATCCGGTTGGGTTCCCCATGAGCCGGTAAAATCTTTGAAATAGGAAACGTCGTCATGCGTTGAAGCTCTTTCTGATGTGTGGGCAGGCTTCTGGCGTCAGCGATGAAAGTTGCCGTGTCTTCAAGAGTGTCACCAGCGAACAACAGCTGCTTCGAAGGAATCCACAGTACAGTTCCATCAGGGGTGTGGATTTGAAAGTTGTGTAGTTCGATGCTCAGGTTTCCAACTTTCATAGCCCTTGTGCCGGTGTAGAGATCGGTTGGAGGAACGGCCTGAATTGGAGGGTCATCGGCAGCAAGACTCTGCGTATTCTTCTCCACCGTCTGTGCCGTCTTGTCGTTTCCCACGATCGTGGCGCCTCCTTTAGCGAAAACATCGGTTCCCGCAATGTGGTCATTGTGGAAGTGGCTGATTACCAAAGACATCTTGACGACTCCCTGGCTCTGGACATGGCGCATTACGGCGCCAGCATGATCCGGTGTGATGTGAGAGTCAAAGATGATAGCCTCATTTCCATCAATGATTGAGTACGTCGAGACACCGAGAGTGAAAGCTCCATCGTCGAGCCAGTTGGGCTGATCCGAATGGAATCGCTCTCCTGTGCGACCGTCATAGTACGCAAATATGCCTGGGTAGGGATTCAAGATCCTGAGGCTTTGTAGCGGATCTCCTCCTCTGGCTCTTTTCTTGACACTGCGCACTTGTTAGGACTTGCATTTTTCTGACGCTGTTCCATTGTTACCTACCCTGTAGTGTCGCTCGAAATGTGCGACCCAGAAAGTCCACAAGCAATCGTCAGAGCAGAGCAGCTGAGCACGATAGCCTTTCACATATTAGCCCAGCTGTCCCGTTGACTCCAAAAAGGATTTATTTACGAGCAACATTGCAGCACGCTTATCTGAAGCGGCTCGCCCCAGTAGATAGATGTCGAAGGCTGCGTCGGACTCGGAATCCGTAGTAACGTCATACACTCCAACCTGTCTCGGAAGGCTTCTACTATTTCGGCGGATTTTGGTAAACTTGGTACGCTAATGTACTGTGAGCTCGGCATCAACGAAGAATACATTGTAGTGTTCACCTTCTGTCCTTTATGTGCGGACTTTGGTTTTGCATAATCGTGAAACGATTTGAAACGCCGATCAACCCTGACTGGTGATGTTTCATCTGATGATTCTGACAAACATTGGAAAAGGCTTGAGCTTAACGATTAACAACCCCTCGGACGCCTGCTTCTCAGTAGGCTGACAGAAACCAACAGTCAATACGGACAGCCGTCTTTAGCGAAATCAAGAGCATTGCATTCAGAAAATCACGTGCAGAACGGATTGGGCAAGACGCAAAACAAAAGTTTTCTAGACATTTTTAGTCTGATCGCGAGGTTCTTTCTCTTCATAGCCTCTAACTACCTCCAAGTATTGTGCTTACCGTCAAAGTTTGATTGAGAATACGGCTGGTCGATGGTCGTCATACTTCCAGAAGCAATGGTTTGGTATACATCTAAAGCTGGCTGTGGTGTAAATGCTGGATATATGACCAGAGAGAAATACAGGAGGATGCGGAAGCAGAATGGTCACCTTCAAGTCAACGTGATAATTCCATAAGCTTACATCATCATTTTCCCTTACCATGACATTCATTCGACATGAAAGTTGAATTAGGGAGCTGAGAAATAAGCTGTCGACTCGCTCCAGAGTTGCGGTGGTCGAATCAAAGCACAATACTCTTGAGCTTTGTGAGTCCATGATTGACACTCAAGACAGTCGGTCTGCCTTTCCAACAGGTAAATACAGCTAGTACGAACATCGTGGTGATAATGCTAGCACAACCCGCTTAAGAACGCCCAAATTGACTTTCATTTATAGATTCAGCCTTAGGTAGGCTAGATTATCTCACTAACGTCGCGCACCCACTTATGGGCACCCCCCCCATCTGGGCACCCCACTTACCACCTATTTACACTAAAAGTGCTACTTTTTATTTTACCCTTTAAAATTTAATTATAGGAGCTATAAAGAAACTAAAATACGCATTTAAAAGCTATTTACCTCTATTATAAGTAAAAAAATAAATAGTAAAGACTTATATTATTATAAGCTTATAATAATTGTAAAAAGAAAATTCTTAAGTTTTATATATAAATCCTACTATCTCTTATTATACTATATATAAGTAAATAAAGTATTTAATAAAAGTTTACTTTATTAAACTAGTATTAGTTTATATTATAGCTACATTAAAGCTTATTTAAACTTAAAAATAGAACTACCTACTAATTTAGTCTATAATTAATATTTTACTATAGTAAACTTTTACTAGTAAAAAAGTTATTATAGAATCTTTTTACTATTGCTTTATATAATAAGATCTAAAGTGCTTTTATATATATACTATAGCTATATATATTATTATATTAAAGTAGATTAATTATAATTATTTTCTTATAGTAAGTATATTAATATAAAATTTGCTTTAAATTCTATATAAAACTTAATAGTTACACTAATATGCTTATTACTAAGCAAATAGTATATTAAAGTATTTAAATACTATATTTTCTAAAACTTTAAGTAAATCTCTACTTATTAAATACTCTACCTTCTTTATAGCTATTATTACTAGTATTATAATAGTAGGGTAGAAAGTAGCACTTTTAGTGTAAATAGGTGGTAAGTGGGGTGCCCAGATGGGGGGGGTGCCCATAAGTGGGTGCGCGACGTTACAACCAAGTCCGTAAGCATAGGTTCTTTATGTGCTCTACAAATGCAGGTTCCTATGTTTTAGTAATCCTTAGAAACATGACATTCCAATCTTTATAATCTAACCTGTTCGCCTCATTTGACAAGTATCGAATATCAAAGCTCACCCTCACCCTGCCCCGGAGTGCATGGACGAGCCTTTCCCAAGTGGAGCATGCCCTCACTCAGAAAAACAGAAGCCAGTATCATCAAAGCAATAAAGACCACCAGAAACCAGTAAAGTATAATCCACATAACCCAACATTTCCAAAATGGTACCGGTATCATTCTTCGCCACGATGAAGACAAGGCCGTCTCAGAATCACTGTCATTCCATCCTCCGCCTCGGAGAGAGGCGTTTCGATTGCGGTCAGTTGAGTTGCTGGGCATCTGGAAGCCGGAGGCGCCTGGATTCAAACGTCGCCCATGATTTGGACCGTCTCTCAAGTTCGGACGGATGGAAGATGAGACGTCGGAATCGAAGGTTATGGACGGATAAATAGTCCTTGACTCGTCGGTTGTGCCATCGTAGGCCTCGAATTGTTGCCTATCCCCGGTTATATACGCAGCGTTGTGCAGGTCTATGAACCCGTGCGTGAGATCAAGACCTATGCTTACGTCCATAGTTTCCACAAGGTTTCCCTCCACTTCTTCATCAGTTCGAATATCTGCAGTGAGTGGACTTACACAATCTTCCAGGTCCGCGCGAGCCTGTTGAGTACTGTACCGTCTCTGAGCAAGCTCCTCTTCGGTCAGAGGTTCCGACTCGTCTGAACTGATTTCGTAAATGGCATTCTCACAACCGCAAAGCTCAAATCTATGTCGCGGTCTCTTACCTGGATGGTGCAGCGCCCAATGAAGATAATCGTGATGCCCGGCGTCTCCAGAATGCTGCAAATCATCCCGTGACTTGCATACCTTTGCCAAGCCCGGAGGTGAATGCTCCTGAATAGCGTGCTTTGGTAATTCTCTCTTTGCGGACTCGAGAGACATGATTGGAGTCTTGTATACTTTCACCAGATGCGGCTTGCAGGCGGCGAAGCTGTGGGACTCCCTGAGAGCCGTCCTGATGTCAAGCTTGAGCGCTGGGCCGCGGCGGACAGGGTTTGTGCAGGGCGTCATGGTGAGTTTGCTGTTGGAACGTTAGGTTTCAAGCTTGATTCTCGAGTGGAATATTCTCCTATTTTGAACCTGAGGTTGAATTATATGACGAGAAGAGTTTGCTGTGGAAAGTTATTTGTGGGATTCCAGTTGTATTCTTATGGCACTAGAAGAAAACCTAGTAGCTCAGAGACATGAGCAACTTAAATAAGCCATTTCCAAAAAGTAGACAAGCCCTTTGTTACTGGAGATTGTAACAACGTGCTGCTGCGTTGCCCGAAAACTAAGGACTATTGTGTTTGACTTGTCCTGCGTATCAGGGTTCGCATCCCATTGCTTCCCTTTCATGAACACGACCATTGTGCCTCTTTGGCGATGCTGAAAAGTGAAGAAAAGAAACACAGACATCGTATCGCTTAGCATGCTAATTTGGCAGTGGAGGCAGTTACTCGACATTGCTGTTAACCGTTTTAACTTGATGAGTTTCTTGGTAAATGTAATTCGCAAATTCTACCTTGGCTACATAATAGAACATTGAAGGAAACCACTGCTTATCAATGCAAACCAGCGTCATTCCTCTATTCTGCGATCCTTCACATTCCCAAGAGCAGTTGTTAAGCGATGTGAAACTTGCTCTGCTATTGGCCCACCTCGATTTAACCTGTCAGGAAAACTTGTTCGGATCCAGAATTGAACTCCGAAGATTCAATGGACAACCCCATGTAAACCTTACTAAACATTTGTCCATTGAACAGGCATCGACCAACCAGATCATTCTCTTCGGCATTTAAACCAGGCAAAAGCAAAGTAATTTTTCAATGGCAGTATCGACGTTCAAAAGTAGCATCGTGGGAAATCATGTCTTTTGAACCACGAACTTATCCTCTCCGGCGACCCGACGGTCACCGACCACCCGTGCCGCGTTGGCACCTTGTTCTCGGGGATGTGAAAAGCGTTGTCACAGCATACATAGGCGTGCAGCCTCATTCCTGTGACAGCAGCACTGTTCAGGCCGTGGGAGAAGCAACCGCGGCGATTGAGGCATGGCTCACTGGAGACGAAGACAGCAGGCCTCTAGCAAGTGAGCGTTTCAAACATCTGGATGGCGAAGATGCTCCGGAGGCAAGAATCTGGGTCTGCTACTGGGATGATCCTGAACAGGGCAAAATCGGGCTACAAAAGCTTGATCTCGCTTCCATATTCGCCCATCTGGTACCGGAGAATCAACGTCGCATCGGACTGTGGAGCGAAAGCTTTGCGACACCCATAACTCGCCTTGAAACGAATTATTCCGGCCTCGACTACCTCCCGGGCCTGGCGAGATTGCCAGGCGCGAGTACCCAAGAGCACACCCTCTCGGCATACTGGGGTGCAGCTAGGGATAGGATTCCATCATCAGCTCACGATCTGTTCAAAAAAGACGACGCAGCGGAGCGCACAACAGTTGAAGCTCATCCCAAAGGACTGGGACAGCACCTGGTCGGGACCAACTACGACAACATGGTACACATTCGCTCCGGGCAGTTTTGGGAGAACTGTGGTATAGAAGAGACGGAATCCTATGAGAAACACCTTGAACCAACACTGAAAACCGGTTTAACCTATCTCTGGGAGAACCGAAAGGATGGTGGCGCCATGGGGCTGCGTTTTCTCGGCAATACGGATGCCATGGGTCATGTAAGAAAGGAGACTTGCGGCGCTGGGTTTTTTACCGACTTAAATTCCCTGGAAGAATGGTCAAGAAGGCACCGCTCTCATCTTGCCATCTATCTCGGGGCTATCAAGCACGCAAAGACTTTCGGGGATTCACGGAAGTTCCGTACATGGCATGAGGTTTCTGTGCTGAAACGGGGAGAAGCTGCATTTGAGTATATCAACTGCCTACCCACGACAGGCGTGGTCAGATTTGTTCCGTTGGACGTGGTGTATGACCTTTGTTGCTGAACAGATGGGCGACTCCGGGAAAATCCGTGTTCTGGGCCAAGTTCGAAATATAGAATTTCCTACATTCCTTGTATTGCCTGAGTATTTGTTTTACGCGTATACGAATATTTTCTCCATGCTGAGTGCAGCCATGAAGAATGGCAGCTGTACTGGAACCAAGCACTCGACATGGACGCAGTCATCAATTCTGTAGTCTTTGCTCCCGACACTGGTTTTGACGACAATGGCGGCGATGCTGGAAGCAGGAGAGGTGACCCCTTTGTTCATATTCTTCAGTCAGTACTTGACCTGCTTGTTCAACGCAAACGACTTGTAAGCCAGCCAGAAGCCCCTCTGAGAACTTTACAGCGGCTTTTGAGTCTTCGCAGGTCAGCCCTCACACCGCCGGCCACTCCGCAATCGAAAGAACCGCACGTGCGATAAAAAACTTCTTTGCATTACCCCCAAAGTGAACACTAGATATCATCGTACTTGGACAGCCTCAAGAGCCCTCCTTCATCCTCATCCAATTGTACCTTGACTGTCTTCGCCTCTTTCTGCTGCTCTCTCAAGCCACCCAGATCTTCCAACCTCTCTCTCGCGCTTCTATCCAGCCCATGCACCAAAGTTGCCAGCACGCTGCTCTTCCACAAGCTTGCCTTATGTCGGTATGTTTGGTAGATTGAAGCACACAAGAAGAGGACTGTGAGCAGAACGGTGAAAAGAGGGAGTGTCAGGAAACTCCATTCCACGTGAATGTAGCTTTCAACAGTATGCGCCACCCCGGTGACCTTGGTACCATTGAAACTTCGGAAGCTCACCGTTACGCTAGTTGCAAGGTCGTTCATGAGCATGTCTATGCCGGCGGGATACTCGTAGTAGTTCCAGTAGAATGCCTGGACAATGTCGGTATCAAAGAAGGTTTCACCACTTGAGATGCCGACAGTGAGGTTGACAATGACGTTGTCTGGCGTGGTGATGTTCTTGTTGATTACCTCCTGGTTCCGAGAAGCCGATCCGTTGCGGAACAGGTCTGAAAACCACGACCGCATGCCCATCATGACCTTCATGTTGATCGGGTACAACTTTTTCGTTTTTTCTCCAGAGATGTAGATTGGTTCGAGGGACTCCTGTGTCGCCGTGGCTACAGTGTCATTTGTCTCGACATGAAGTATCTTTTCCTTCAGTTCGCCGTTGACAACCGAGGAGCTCAGAGTCTGGACGCAGGCTTGGAGGGTGCACTGACGAGCCCACGGTGCGAGTTCGCCTGCGATTCCGCCTTGATTCTCGGTCCCCATGAACACGAGCTTCATAATGGTTGAATAGGACATGTCGCCGAGACCCTGTGGGAAGATCGGGGTCATGCTGAAGACGTCGGCATGCGTCTTGAGCTTGGCGCCGACAGGGATAGACCAGCCGCACTCCGTCATGTCGCCTTCGGGGTTTGAGCCATCTTCACAAGCGCGAATCATGAACTCGGACAGGTCCACGCAGGTATTGCAGACGCCGAGAGTCTCAAAAGGTTCCCATGTGCAGTTTCCGGTCTGGCAGTTGACAGGCAGACTCAGCCATGGCTTGCCGTTCTCGGCAAACAGGCCATTGTAGACAGCAGCTTTGAATGGAAGAATCGGGATGAACCCTTCCGATGCGCTTTGGCTACTCAGGGCGATCAAGTATTCCTGGGCTCGGAGGTTTGTTGCTCCCGCGGTGGAGTTGGTTGTCCGAGCATGAAATGTTGCAATTTGTTGGGCGAAAGGGCTGAAAGCCAGCGTCGAGATAGCAACGAAGGCCCCAAAAGAGCCTAAGAATCTATGTGGGGGATACGAAGTTAGAGGCGAGAATTGCAAAGGTGGTCGTAGAATCCAACTCACCCTCCCCTAAGCTTGACGAGCATCATCAGGGCTCCCCATGTGCCTCGGCTGGCATCATCGAACACTTCCATGTCGGAAAGAGGTTCGCGGCGCATTTTGAAATGAATCCATTTCAGCTGGCTAATCCCGCTGGAAAGCACAACGGCCATCGTGGCGGTGGCCACGGTAGCCAGCAAGGCGATGACGGCATTGATGGTGATCTGGAAACGCCATGATGCCAGCGGCTTGCCATCGTATGCCGCAAGAACACCAACGATTGCGGCCGCAGCAAGAACAGCGACGCAAAGACTGACAATTTCAAACGTCCAGGAACCAGATGGAGAAAACCTTTCCGATTTGATGTGCGTCCTCTCCGACATTCTGCTCCAACGCGAGGGAACAGAGAAGCGGGATTCGCCGTGATTGCTCAAGGCAGGCTCGCTTGGTGGAACATCCTCGGCGGAGATAACAGCAGATTGATAGGCTTTATAAGATCCCAGGCTCTGCCTGTTGTCGGGCCTTTGGATGAATGGGCTGTTGGGTTGGCTAACATAGACGGTGTCACTCGAGCTTGTGCTCAGGTTGTGTGAGTGTTGCCTGTGCGACATGTTTGTTCGTCGGACCGCGATATAGGTCACGGCTTTCCAGGGTTCAGTTCATGAATGACAATGTCGAAACGGGGAAAACAAAAGCAAGCGAGCGGGGAGTTGCATGATGGCAGCGCAGGGTTGGAGGCCGGGGAGCCTCAAGTAGTAGCATAGGGCCAAGAAAGCTTGACATTTCTTGGTGCTAGCCTGGCTAGCCATCCACCATCCGTCGTGATGCGGAAGCCTGTTGATAGTGCTTACGGCTTAACTGCGTGCTGCACGGTGCGTACATGGATGGAACTCTGGAAAGGGAGGGGTGTGACGAATGCCGTTGTATTATTCGACTCAGTACGTGCGAACATGGACAGCCGTGCTACATAATTGGCCATCCATCACGACTGAAGGTGTGATATACCGGAAGTGGTAATGATCCGGTGGCATATGCGGGGGCTGAGCTCGAACATTCGACCCTTGCGCAAGGTTGTCGATGGCTGGGAACCTGTCATTTCTACGCGTATGCCTTCATCAGAGCGGTGATTGCCACTCCGGTACTTCTCCCGCATCCTTCTCAGCCGTCCGCAGGATCTCCCTGAGGTCCAGATCCGTGTCAGCTCGCAGTCCATGCAAATAGAGCCCATGGCTCAGTTCTGAGATGGTGTTATGATGTGCTGCAGCGTGAGATACCAAGTAAGGACACCAAGCTCGCCACCTGCGCGACGTGACCAGTACGTGACTTCCAATGCGGCAAAGCAGTGCGATACGATTTGAACACCGCCGGTGTCGTGTAACCTCGTGCGCACGGCGGCGGCCTCTCCGCCCCCTCACCCAGAGAGGGGATAAAATTCATCAGGCTGCGAATCGGGCAGGTCGTGATGCCCGTTACATTCGACTGGCCACTCTTCGTCAAGTCATTGGCGCGTCTCTGTCTGCTTTCCTCCCCCTCTTTCTGTTCCCCGCCTCCCTTCCTCTCGCATGATGATAACGCCGTCCACTGCCTTTATGCCAGAATCGCCACTGCTGCAAGAAGGCCAGCAAAGAGCGCAATTGGAGACGCAGGCTGTCGGGAGTTGTGGGAAGCGGCTCCCTTGGACGACCCGGTAGCGGCGGCGTACCCCAGGGCGCTGTAGACGCTGGTCGCTTGGTCGTCGCTGACGGTGGCAGAACAAGGCTGCGCGTCGTGAGTGACGGATGCGGTGACGGCGCAGACGCTGGTGGCCTCGGAGTTGTACGTCGTTGTGGAAGCGTAGCTCATGCTGCCGATGGCGGTCGGGCAGGTCTTTGTAAAGGTCGGCTCCTTTCCGTCGCTCTCAACGACGAAGTCGAAGCTGCCGTTGGCGATGCGAGGGTTCAGGTTGTACTCGCTGTAGGCGGGCTGCTCGGTGAACTCGCATTGGGCGCCCATGCCAAAGACCCAGGCAAAGGTGTAGTCGCCAGGAGCCAGGTGGCCGGTTCTTCCGACCTCGAGATGGGGCCCGTTGCCGAAAGTGCTCTCGTTTCCGATGGAGGCGCCCATGATGCCGTGGGCGGCGGTGCGCATGTACGAGTTTTTGTTCCTCGAATAGATGTCCCAGACGAAGTTGTAGCCGTACTTGTAGGCGACGTCGGGGTTCTGGACGTTGAGAAGCACGGGATAGCCGTTGGCGGTTTCGCCGTACTTCCCATCATCACGAGGGAAGACGAGGTCAAGCTCGAGGGCCTCGGCAGGCAGCTGGGCGCGTGCGAGCTGAGAGCACGAGGCCAGCAGAGTGGCAGCGAGCCAGGAGATGCGATGAGACAGCATAATGAGTGAATGGGTGTGCTGGTTAATAATTGAAAGGAGTGTAACGTTGAAAGTGTTCGCGATCGGCGGATCAGCAGTCAACTAGGCCTGTACGGTAACGAATGTGAGTTGATGTAGGTTTTTTTTGGTTGTTTTTTTTTGCCCCCAAAAAACAACGCTGATCTGGAGAACATCGTGGAGAACAGGATACTTTAAAGAAAATTGTGGACGCCCCTTGGGAGTTGCCGGGACTCTGTGCTGTGTGCGTGTGTATGTGTGTGTGTTTGCCTGTTATCTCTTGTCAAGGCTTGGCTCGAGTCCCCCCCCCGTCAGGATCATACCTAATTTCCGATCAAGACTGACCCTGGCCCACTGCGTCTTTTTTTTTGCTATATCCCAAACGTCGCTAATCATCGTCTCTGCATTAGTCCCATGTCATTTCGGCCGGGTTTCGACATCGAGCCAACCGAAATGCGCAAAGGAGACCAGTCCACCAATGGCTCTCAAAGGCGACACAGGGCATCTTGTGCTCAATCCGCGCTGGTAGTGTGCTTCATTTAAGCTTCTTGCAACAAAAACCCTATGGTTTTCAGATTGGGTTTTCAGAAAACTCGTCACATTCATTAAAGATTACACCTTTGGTACCCACCGTCGCTTGCCACCTATCCCATCCATCCATCCCCCCCTTTATGCCTCGTCCTCCTGCAACTTCTTCTCCTCTTGGCCCCCGGCGCCGGCTTCACAGACGTACGACTTGAACTTCCTGGCCGGCACGCGGTTGCTGAACATCTCCTGGATCTCCGCGTAGTTGCGGCCCTTCATCTCGGGGAAGTACAAGTACAGCCACGCGCAGATGGGCAAAGACAGGCCAAAGAAGATGAAGCAGATCTTACCCCCCAGGTTGGCCTGATCTGTGTTGAGTAGATACGGCATAACCTGCAATACCAGACAGGACGCTGCAGTCGAGCACATAATGTTGATACTGTATGTTTTTTGCCGAAGTTGAACACTGTTCCCCCCCGTTCAGTTAGCAATGCATTGGTCCTCTCAACCGCGCTGCGGGTTATCGATTGTAAGCCCCACTGCCAGTTGGTCGTTCTGGGATGAGAGTCGTTGACCATGTGCTGTCACCGAAGATAACCCAAGCCCAACCCATTTCTACGGATGCTCAGATAGACTCAACCAAAGTACTTGTGACTTACCTAGCAGTTTCCCCTCCAACAGAGTACGCAACAGCACCCAGCGTCGCCTGGTACATGAAACCCCAGATGACCATAAAAGCTACAGTTGCCGACAGAGAAGCGGGGCTGCCGATGGTGCTGATGCCGCCGATGAGTAGCAGGAGAGCCGTCATGGAGAAGACGCCGCCAACGATCAAGGGGCGTCTTCCATATCGGTCGACGAGGGGCCACGAAGTCATGTTTCCGACGAACTGGATCGCATACGCTGCCTGTCCGATCGCGAGGGGGTTGTTCACGCCGGCCAAACGGAAGTAATACCTGCAAGCTGTTAGTTAGGAGATTCTTGCGTCTATTGCCCCTCATTCGACGGAGCAGAGCTGCGGAGACTGACGTGAGGTATCTGTGAAACACCAGGTTAGTCGACAATTTATTCGGCTTTGTAACAGGCAGTAGACTTTGGACTCACCCTGAAACGAAGTTGACACCAATAGCCTGCTGCGATAGGTAGACCATCACGATGATGAGCGTTCTGCGGCGATTGGTTCCAGTGAAGCAGTCAATCCAGCGGGCTGACTCCTGTTCCTTCTTGGCCTCCTGCTCCTTGGCAATGGCAACTGTAGCAACAGCCATGGCGGCGTCCACGTCGAATTTGGGGCCATTGAATCGCAAGTACGACTTGGCGGCCTCTTCACGGCGGCCTTTGATCAGGAGCCAACTGGGAGACTCGGGTAAAAAGGCCAGACCGCAAAGCAGCAGGCCGGGAGGGATAAGTTGGGTAATCAGGGGAATCCTCCATGACAGATCGTTCTTGTAGTGGTCACTCGCCAACACGGTAGCAGAGTTGAGCCACTGACCAACGGTGATCATAGTGTTGACCAAGACGAGGCAGACACCGCGCATCTTGACCGGCGCGAGCTCCGCCACGAACACGGGGCCCAGTGAGTGGCCCAGACCGAACCCGAAAGTCGCAATGACCTTGCCGCCAAACAGCATCATGACGGTCGTGGCAAAGTATTGGAGAATCGTGCCGCCGCAGCAGATCAAGCAGGCGACGCCGATGGTCTTTTTACGGCCAAAGATGTCGCTGATAAAACCCGTGGCAAAGGCCGAGACGAAGATGCCGATGGTGCCCGCTGCGTTGAGGATCTGCTGGTCTTGGGCGGCGACCTGCCATTTGCCGTTGACTTCGTGGCCGAAACGCTGGGCGAAGGGGGTGACGGCGAGGAGTTTTCCGATAGTCGAGACTTCATAGCCAAAGTTGATGGGCAAAAGATAAATCAACAAGCCTGTCGCGTAATTAAAGTTAGAAAGCATTGGCTTCATAGTGAATGGGCCGATGTCTTCGGATGAACTGACAGAAACCCAGCACACGCTTGTTCTCCCACAGATCACGGAACCCAAGCTTCTCGTTGGAATGCGATTCGGGCAATGCTGCATTGGCCGCGGCGTTAACGTCCTCGAGCTGTTCAGACTGCAGCTTTTCGTCGTGGTGCCGGGCCGTCGACTCGGTCTTGGTATCCGCCATGACGGGCGATTGTCTGACGGAGGCGGAGGAGGGAACGTAAGAGGAATCCCTTTCGAGCTTTGTTTTTCAATGCTGCCTCTCCTTTGAGGTCTCTGCGTCCTACTACAATCACCCCGGAACGGATGGCGGTGGGATCATCCAGAGTCTTATAGTCCGGGGATGGTACATCGGAACCAGAGCATGCGGGTGCCTCTCCGCGATTCCCCATGGGTGCTTAACGAGGACTCCCCAGTTCTCCGCATTATCCACGTGGTGGTGACCAGGCACCCCACTTCGTGATTCAGATGCCATCACCTCACCCAGTTGCTCACCCTGAAGTTGCTGCTTTTGAGCTGGTAAAACGATGCCTGTGGTGAACAGGGGGTAGGCGGAGAGACCAGTGCAGTGCTGGTGCAAGCGCCAGTCCAGTGCTTAGTCCTTCCGTCTGGTGTGCCAATGTTCTACGTAGCAGACGGCAATAATCATGGCATTTCGTTTCGTCAGGCAGAATGTAAGTAAGCTCTAGAGCCCAGAACAAAGCCAACATCTTCAAGATTCATCTGGTGAAGTTTCGCCCCGAATCAGATGTCCCAAACGAAACTGTATGACGACTGAGCTTTCATCTGCCATTCCGAGCTTATGGAGCCCCGTGGAGGAATACAGTGTTTAGGTGGGACCGGGGACCGGAATCCGGAACGCGGAATGGAAACAATTGCCGGATCTGTCCCCGGATCTTCAACTCAACAGGATCGCGAGGGCTAAAGATTACCTGAAAAGGAACATTGCATATTGACTCCCTTCTTACTGGACATGAACGGCCAACCCACCCCCGTCCAGAAAGACCATACCTGTGGTTTGAGGTTGTTCAATATGCGGGTGGAAGAAGGGCCCTCTCCGCAAAGAGGCTGACCCCGGAGTTTACAACTGTAGGCTTATTTCCCCGCCATGCAAGTCTTCCGAGTCAAGCTCCCTATGCCACCCCATCGTACCAAAGGGGCAGTTGTAGCCATTGTCAACCCCCCAGGAAATGCCACCCCATGGTTCAGGTACGGCCGAATCACCCGCCGCCTTGAGGTCGCGCGAGCGGGGTGAGCGGTTAGCTCTGCGTAGCCCCTGGGCGACCAGAAAGAGCATTTCGAAGGGATCTATTCGGTTGTATCTTTGGAAGCTTCCATGATACTGTGCTTCTCATTACCATAGAGACCATTTGCAGTTTTCAGTGCTAGGCATAGCACTTATGTTGTGCTTTCCACTGTTTTGTTTTGTCCTCTGCTGTGTACCTGTGCGACCTCAATAGGAACCACCTTGGCCGTGTACCTTGGTTTGACCGTACCCATTACTTAGCACCTTTGTAGTCAGCGCAGGAATGGAAAGAGAAATTCAGGCGACTGATCCCTTACATCACAGTGGCATAAAGACTTTTCTTGTGTCACTTCTCCTTCCTGCTCTACCTTTTCCCTTCCTCATCTGGCTACCACTCCTTCAGCTACTTGAGATATCACCACCACTCACTTCGAACCCTCGTCTACCGAAGTTGACACATCAAAGAACCGGCCATGGAGTTTCTGTCAATGTCACGCGATGAGGTTCGACTACACGTCTCCTCAAGCGGTTCTCTCCCAGTCGATAAAGTGACGGTTGGTGCCGCTATCTTGCGGCATGGCACTTCAGGTCCTAGCATCCTTCTGCTCAAACGAAACCCCGATGAAAAGTACTACCCAAACGTCTTTGAGATACCAGGAGGCAAGGTGGATGCGACCGATCCTACAGTTCGCGATGCTATTATACGAGAAGTTGCCGAAGAGACGCAATTGACGGTGTTGGACGTCGCAGCGTCGTTATCCCGCATAATGTACACCACCGAGAAGATAGTGAAGTCGCCGATCGGGGAGGATGAAATCATCAAGCGTCGCGCTCTGCAGCTGAACTACGTTGTCACAGTGGAAGGGACAGACTTTCAGGTTAACGAAGAGGAACACTCCATGGGAGTTTGGGCTAGCCGCGATATTCTGGATCAAATACCCATTACTTCGGAGATGGGAGCATTGGTATCAGAGGTTCTGGGCTTGGAAGAAGGTCAGTCTGCCGTGGCCGGCCATGCCTCAGGTGTGGTTGGATGCACTCAATGACTTGATACCCGAGCCTGCTCTCTGGGGATACTTCATCATCCATGATCTAGGACCATGTTTTTTGCCAAGTAACCCGGTTCCGGGTCTCATACGGAACACTTGGTCATTGTGGTGCCTCATCTCTCCGATATTAGAGCATGTCAGCCACGTTGCCCTGGGCACATTATGGAGTGGCTTTGCATGGGCGAAGAGCTGCCATAAATTGTGCTCTCGAGCCATCCGACGAGACGTGCAGGACATCTTTGGAAATTCAACTAAAGTTGAGAGAAATCAGTGTCTTCATCACGAGCAGAGAAGCCTCCGCCTGTTATCATTACAGTATTTGAAGCTACACCGCAAATGCAGCTCATATATCTCTGTTCTACAACAAGCAAGAGAGAACTCAGTACTTTCTTTTAGAACAAGACACCCTTTGTCTGCGTCTTTTCACTCAACTTGTGGTTCTTCATCAACGAAACCCAGATAATCGGCCCAGCCAGTGCCACCAGCGACGCGATGATCATGATCTTCTGCGTCTCGCCGTATGCGAGTACAATTGCATCTCTCTCGGGGGTTCCCCACGCGTAGCTAAGCTGTCTGTTAAGATCGCCGTAGATAAGAAGAGCCTCGCCCTTGAGCTCATCGGGGAGGTAGTTGGCCAGCTTGGATGGCATCAGGTTCGTCCAGATGGCGCCACTGATGGATGATCCAATGGCACCACCGACGCTAGTAATCATAGAAAGAAGAGCGAAGCCAATGGCGACGTCGCGGTGAGGTACAGAGGCCATGACAGCAATCTGCTCGACCATGACAAGGGTGCCACCAGCCAGCGCCCCCAAAACTTCACACATGATGACCAGACCAACGCTGGTGTCGGGCATGCGGAACTTGATCATCAAACCGGTCGAAAGGATCTGGATGGGGACCGCGGCCAAGCCGAGCCATTTGTACCGGTCGGTGTATCGCATGAGACTGATGGCTGTCTGTCAACAACTTTGCTCTGCTGGCGAGGTTGAGAGAGGGACTTTACTTACAGTCCGACGGGAATGGCCCAGGCGCACGACACAATGTTGTAGATATTGGTAATAAAACCGGCTCGAGAAACGCTGAGGTTGTACACAACCTGCAGGTAAGACGAGAATTGGACCTTGTAGCAACTGGAAACGCGGGTTAAAAAGGTCCTTGAGTAGAAATCGGGGCAACCCACTAGAAGCTGATCCACATGTTGCCCCCGAGAAGACAGGCGACGAGGACAGTTCTGTTCTTGAAAAGCTCGAAAGGGACAAAAGACTTGGGCGCGATGTGCTTCTCGTAGAAGGGGAAGGCGATCAAGAGGAGTCCGCCCAAAACAATCATGGCGATGATTTTGGGCTCGCGCCACTGGTGGGCCTGATATCCGGCCAAGCTGAAAGGCAGCAGGAGCAGTGAGAAGCCGGCAACAACAAGGAGCATGCCAGCGACATCAAGCTCAATGGCCCAATATTTGACCGAGTCCCAGAATGTGCGGTTCTCGCGCTTCTTCACGTAGAGACCCTTCTTGACCGCACGGTTCATCTGAACAGTGAAGATAATGATTAGGGGCGCGACAATGGCCGGGATGATGATGGTGAAGGCGCCGTATCCCCATCTCCATGTGCTACCATCCAGAAAAGCCTGGGCGGCAGCAGGCCCGGCAAAGGTGTTCGAGATGTAGGGAGTAGACGTGAAGCCGAATAGAATCATGCGGTTCTTGAGAGTCGAGGTATCGGCCATGAAGATGTTGAGAACGTACCCAACGCCGTTCATACCGGTCCAAAAGAATGTTTGCGCCGCGGCGTAGGTCTCGACGTTCTGGCAAACAGCCATCAAGATTAAAGCTGGATTGGTGCCCCTTCAGTCAAAACGATCGGTAACTGTAAAGGGTGTCGGAAAATCAATACTCACAGATGACGACGAACGACAGCATGATGCAAAGGCCAGTAGTCCGGCCGATGACATCAAGAACACGGGCGAGCGGCAACTTGCTGACACCGCCGACGATGTTCGAGATGATGCCCGTTGCTGCCATAAGGCCGTGAAAGCCGAAGTCACTGACAACATAGGGGACCAGAGAGCTCGAGATCTGCTGTTGAAGAGAATCGACGAAGAACACGACCCAGATCCTATTCGCCGTCAGCTTAGGGCAATCGAATTCGCAACACAAGGAGTTGCGCACAAGATATAAGCGGCGATGAGCCAGGGTTTAGTCCATGTTTGCGTCAGTGCCTCGATCTTTTCGACACCGGCAAGACCGCCGGTGTTGGGGTCGATTTCATCGGGGACTGGCTTTTCGTCAAAGAACTCGGGACCCTTCTCGTCGACACTGCCAGGAATTGGGTTTCCGGAAACAATCTCCGGGGCGCCGGTGGCTTCGTTTGAACGACCCATGTTGCCAAGAGGAAAACGCACAAAGTGACGCTCGAATCCTAGGGGTCTACGTCGGTGAGACAATCGTCTTGGTCGAATAGAGAGAACGAAAAAGCTTCAGGCACGGCACAGCCAGTAGCGATCAGAAAGGTTCTTAAAAGGTCCCCGGCAACCCAGAGTTGCCAAGATATGACCCGCTCGAGGGGTGGAACAGACAATAGTTCAACACGTGACGGTGGATTGTGAGCGATCTTGACCGTAGAAAGTAACCTTGATAGCGTCGGTCGAAGGACAGCGGGTATGGCCTCGGGCGTCTTCGGCCAATCTTCGTATCGACGGATGGCAACATTAGTGGTTCGAAGGATCAAGCCGGTGGGGGTTCTAGATTGATAAGATCGAAATTTTCCATCCTAGTGACTGACGGCTTGCCATTGGAGGATCGCAATCCATGACGGGGGCAAAGTAGCTGATCCCGGGATGTTTGTTGCGCTCGAAGCCGTTTTGCTCCGTTTCGCCGGGTTGTCAAAGTGGGTGTTAACGACCGACCCGTCGGATGGTAAGCCAATGGAAAATGCGGAACGCTGTGAGACGAAGACATTACGCCGTGTCTTCGGGTCAAGCACTTCGAAGTCCGGCCAGCAGTCGAAATCGAGAAGGAGGCGGAGTGGGAAACGCCGTCGAGAAAGGAGCGGTCGAGAGGCCTCGCCCGTCGGAAGCATGCAAAATCCAAGTCTCTCGCAAGGTTCAGGGTTTCCTAGCAACTTGCCACGCCGGAGTGGGACAAATCCGAACGAATGGTTGGACTCCACAGCCACTTGTCAAGACTGTCTCGGTTTGGTCTTGTCTGGTCATGAGATATAAGACAGTCCTTCTGTATTATGGTTGGCTGCAACCATGAAGAAGTGTTTCTCTCCCCTAGAAATTGTTTGCACTTGGAAGCTCGTTTCCAATGTCTCGTTGCTAGCGGTGGAGAACCGGTGAAAGGGACTCAGAGCCGGGCGTATCCGTGAAGGGAACCAGACTTTAACCAGTAAACCCCGCCGACACCATGTCCACCCACACCACTCCATCTTGGTTGCAACACTGTTGCAGAAACCCTAGGCCTATTTCGCTCCGAGGAGCCTATCCACTCTTGAAGATTGAAGATTGATATGGTCCTTGATTCCCTCGCATGGGGCAACCAGAATCCAAAAAGAAACTCAAATCTCGCTTGACCTCTATGGGCCCCAACTAACGGGCTTACTCATCAGCGAAATCATCCTTTAAGCAACTTGAATGTCGTTGCCTTCCAACTTGCCGGCCTTTGAGGTTTTGTCAACCTATCCTGTAAAGCAAAAGCATGGATATAAGGCATTAGTATAAATGTGGTCTTCATATACCCCCCCAAAAGCACCCTAGGAAGGAAGGTCTCTTGCAAGATGGCGCTATTGCTGCGTCACTCGTTCATGGATTTCCTTCGCCTGTGACGCTCGAACGCATGCAAACTTGTGTTGCTTGGGAGCACACGAACTAATTTGAGGACCTACGTCCTACAAAACCAAGCTCGAGGATATCAAATTCACTGGCGAAGACAGATATGTACGGATACAGCCGTCGTAATCCTCTAAGTTCAATCGATGCCCAGCCCAATGTCTACCGAGAGCGAGCGCGTGAGCGGCCTCGACTGTTGGGGCGGCACAAGTGAAGAACTCCACTCTGCGTCAATAGTTTTTACCCAAGGGTCATCTTCCATGATAAATATGATGTTGGTAGGTCAGGCGCAGACATAGTTTACATATCAAACTGTCGGCTAATCTGAGTTTATAATGTCCTTGCTAGCATCGTTAGAGGAGCTGTAAGCCTGTGCTTCATTTGGAGCTCGATAACAAGCATACCTGCTGCTCCAGTCCAAGATAAATGAAGAGTCTTTAAATCTCACGTCAGCCCTATTCTAAAAAGTTCTATATCAAATGAATTGGTCCTTTGAGGCTCTTTGTAGGATAGCAGAAACATAATCGCCGATTCTCAATTGGTCACTTGCGTTAGGAATTGCGCTATAGATATAGCTGTTGCCAGTCATTCTAGGCTCTGCAAGATAACTAGAAGAGTTAGACAAGTACATCTTCCTACGGATACCAGTCAGTCCATAATAGAGTCGTATGCTCTTTCAATCAAGCCAACAGATAAATGGCTGTTGCAAGTGTTACGTAAAAAGGTTTTAATTCAAGACCAGAGACTTTGGCTATTGTTAATTAGTGGCATTGGGATGATGAAAGCATGTCATGCCAAACGCCAATATTCCCACTATTCAACGCCACAGAAACGGAATCGTAGCTTCACGTACGGAGTATGTCCCTCTCGTTCTGTGAAGGACCTTTCCCTCCTCTGGTGATTGTTCATGTCTTCTTTCTTCGAATCTCTGCTGACTCAGCATATAAGCACTGAAGCACGCCATGGGTGCCAAGTTGAGATCATCGAGGCTATCTGACAAACCCTCGTCGTCTCTTATCTAAATAGGCACAGCTACGGCCCAATCCCCATCTGACAGCGGATGTGAGCGGCAGTCACCTCGGCTGTCTAACCCTGTGACTAATGGTCTGGAACTGGGTAACAGCGGAGATGAGGGCAATGCTTCCAATCAGGGCCTTAATGGCGTGCTCTGCGTGTAACGTCACCCATCACCCAACCGCATGGTAGCTCTTTATCTCATAAACCTCGAGCGGGAACTCCTGCACGTTGAATCCAGCATCCAAGACATCTCTGACCTTGTCAAAATCTTGTTCAAGGCATCCTGCGGCCAGCGAGTCAGCTATCGCGAGAGACCACTGCTTAGAACACGTTGCAGTCTCTCAGATTAAATCATCTAAATGATGTCTGACAAGGCAAGCACCGCACCAGACGCGGCGCAGGCCACAGTGCAATCGGAAAGAGTCCCTGGTAGGTAACATGGTCCTAAACATCTCAGTGTTCAGACACTTACGACCGACAGTCAAGTGGTATCGTTCACCATTTTACAATGCCACGATACTGGGCATGTGCAGCTTTGCCGCTCCAGGACTATGGGGTGCAATGAACTCATTGGGTGCCGGTCAGTTGGCTACTCGAAAAACCCTCACCATGCGTATTGTTACTGACCGATTCCAGGCGGTGCGCAAGAGCCGTATCTCGTCAACACGGGCAACGCGCTCACCTTCTGCCTTATGATCATCTCGTGCTGGCTCACCTCCTCAATCGTCAAATACATCGGTATCAAGGGAGCATTGGTCGTCGGCACCATCGGGTTTGCCCCGTACAGCGCCGGTCTTTACCTGAACAACCGATATGGTGTCGAGTGGCTCGTTATCGTCGGAGCTGCGTTTTGCGGCGTGTCAGCCGGGATATTCTGGGGCTCTGAAGCCGCCATCGCTATTGCGTACCCAGAAAAACACAACAGAGGACGGATGATCGCGTACTGGCTCACGTGGACCAGAATTGGTCAAATCCTGGGTGGCGCAATCAACCTCGGCTTGAACTCTGATCGCAGCGGGGCTGGAAAAGTCTCTTACAAGGTCTACCTCATCTTCATCGCTCTACAAGCTTGCGGACCCTTCGTTGCTCTGCTGCTGAATCGGCCTCATAAGGTCCAAAGAGGGGACGGTAAAGCGGTAGAGCTTACAATTGCCGACAACCCGTGGCAAGAAATCAAGGCAACGACCAAGACCTTCCTCACACCCAAGTTTCTGCTTCTTATACTCTGGATTGGACAAGGCGTCTACTCAGAGTCCATCTTCTTCACATACATCGCCCTTTGGTTTTCAGTTCGAGCCAGAGCTCTTGGCTCGTTCCTCTCTGGTATCGTGGCTGTTGTCGCTGGGAATCTCCTGGGATTGTGGCTTGACCAGAACCAGATTGCTCTTAAGAAGAGGGCTAGATGGGCCTTCGCCGTCATCATGACTCTACAAGGCGCATGGTGGCTCTGGCTTACGATCAACGTCACAGAGTACCGCCGAACGCAGCCCACCCTGGACTGGAGCGATCCGGGTTTCGGAAGAGGGTTTGGAGTGTTCATCTTCTTGGTTTCAGGCTTCCAGCTCAACTACAACTTTGCATTCTTCATCATTGGACAAATATCGGAGAGTCCACAAGAAACTATCCGGCTATCTGCTCTTCTCCGAGGTACCGAGTCTGCCTGGCAGGCTCTTAGCTACGGACTGAACGCCGTTCCGATCTTCGCACTTGTCGGTGGGCCGTACATCAACTTTGGGCTTTGGTTTGTGTCGATTTACCCAGCCTGGCTAGTTATTCGACATTTTGGCACCAGTCACAAGGGTGGTGATTCAGAGACTGTTTCCCAGGATGAGGTAGTGCACGAAGTCAAAACGCAGACAAATTTGCAACACTGAAAGCACCGGGTCTCATCGGCGGATACATTTCTGGTGACGGTCTGGGGCTTCATATAATATTCGTCCACAAGACTCATAGTTAGACCTTCTGCTTGATCGCCAGGCATGTTCTGAGCTTCTGGGACATGTAAGTATATGCTTTTTTAATGCTACCTAATGACGCAACAAAGGCTTTGTTCGTTGTAGTCATAAAGAACAACAGTTCACTAGAGCGAGCATCTTTCCAGGTTGAGATGCTGAACGATATTGTAACTTCAGACGTTGAGTTCCTTAGAGACACAATGTCCAACCACAATGTTCAACTTGACATGAGGCTTCGCGTGCTGTGGCCCTTCTAGAGATATTTATAAGGGCTGGGTTTTCCGTCCCAGTATAGCTCGAAATCTCTACATACGACACAGACTATAATCACCATCACTAGCAAAGCTTCACTGCAACAATTGAGACTACGTTGGCCCAGTTCGTGGAATCGCTATAAGTCAGAAGCTTCGAATGAACACTTCCACAATGGAAATGAGCAAACAGACACAGAAAGATTACTTACCAAAGTTCTTCAAGCTTCCGGCCGAGCTACGCAACAGAATCTACGAGCTATCTGAGCTCATTCCCACAGAGTATGATCTGGATGCATGTGGGCCAGCGGCTGATATGGCGTGGTCGCGGACGCATCCCCAGTCGTCATTGACATTGTTCTGCCGTCAAGTCAGAGATGAGGTACTCAGTCTTTTGCACAGCAGAAACCATTTCCATTTTTGGCTTGGATTAAAAAGTCAGAACACCAACCAGTCGGCGGCCTCATCTAATCTGACGGCTTTCATTGAGGCCTACATCGATCCATCGCATACCTTCGCGTTGACAAACATCAAGTCAATGTATCTACACTTCTTTTGCGGAACAGGTCCTGGCGAGACATTGTCACAAGAGCTTGTTCGATCGGCCTTTGACCTCAAGAAGCTAACCATCTGTCCCAACAGTCGCAGCGATGCTCCTGCATCTAACGAGTTTCAAGCGGCACTTGAACTTTTCCTGCACGACATCCAACAGATTCGCTAGCTCCAAACGGCACGACTTGCTGAACCCATTCCCAGAGAACTCACTCAATCGTTGGCATCGTCTACATAATTCGTATTTCGATTGGAGTGCATTTGTTCTGGCCTCTCTCACCGCGGTTGTGATCACAATACTCCCTGGTCTCCTGAAAGCTACGCTGGGCGAGTTCCCACTGCAGCAAATGTCAGAAACTCCATCGCCCTGCATCAAAACATCCAACAGTTTCTATGGACAGCAATAAGGCCAGCAAAACGCTGGCATATGAGCTTCTTTTCGCCGGGAACACGTTGATCAAAGATCCGAGCCAGTTTTCTAGCCGTCCTCGTCGACACGTCAAGCTATCAAGTCGTCTTCGTGGAAAAGTTTGAGGCGAGTCAATCAAACGAAGGTACAATTGTGCTTGAAGACTGTTTCTCGCAAAGGTAGTGAGTTAAACATAAGGGAGAACCGGACGGTTCGAACAAGGATGATCGAGAGATTTGAGTTGATATAAGAAGATAGCAAGAAACAAGCACTGTGCACCGCAGTACTAGAAGAACAGTGGCTTACTTACTGAACAAGAGCTCAGGGCCCTTGCATGATGTAGTTCATGCATGAGATCAATCAGGGAGGTCGGCCCTACTCTGACGTTCCGGACCTGTCTGTTTTGGGCTTGGGCTATATGAATGCAAAGAAATGATTGGACTTCCTCCCTTTCACCGCCTGTGCGACCTTCTAATTATCACCAAGAAAGGACTCTCCTGGAAAGAGTTTTCGATGCTGTCACAAAGCACGTCAGGGCGAAGTTGCGGTTGTTCCCTGCAGTTGTTCCCCTCCTTCTGCGTAAGACATTTTGTACGGAGAATCAGAATGTACCATCCACTTCACGAAGTACACTGTTCAATCCCCGCCATTGTTTCACCCGGTGGTTTTGGGCTCTATAAGCACATTGATATATGTGGTTTGAAGTTTCGGACGGGCCTTTGGTGTCATTATTTCTCGGCCTCGAGGGTTGGCTTTGTCATTCATCCGTGAGGCTCCTTTCAGATGCAAGGGGTGATAACCTTTGTTATCAAGACTCAATGGTTTTATGCGCGTCGAATGTCTGCTTGTGTACGTCTACTTTTGGGATGACAACTATGTAGCTACGGACGAAAAAAGTTCTCTGATTTCTTATATCCTGGAAAAGGACGCAAGAATCAAAACTTCAACTCCCCCGTTTTCCAAGGAACAACAAGGTCGTTTGCCCATACTGTTTCTCGCATGTGACTTTTGGCGACATTCAGACTTTCAAGTCTCATTTCTACCATCGTCATCATGAACGTCACGTCCCTCATATTCGCCATCGCCATGGTGCTATTTAGCACTCCGGCCGTTAGCGGACGCGAATGCCCCCTCGAGTCAGACTGCGTTCAGAGTCTTTGCAATAAGATCAGATACACGGCCGACCACAGAGGAGAAAGACCGTTCCTGATGGAAGCTACCTGCGCGAACGAGGCAGGCGAGCCAGTCTTCACTAAGCTTGACCTCAAAAAATGCATCGTGAATAGCAATGGGCTCCTTTACTGGTCAGACCTGTTAGTTGCCTCCATTCTCTCCGTCGTGGACTCACACCCCAACCGTCCCTACACTGTTCACACATTGCTGATCATGATGACCCGCCATACACAGCGGCGATTTTAAGTGCCAGGGCTGCCGCATCGTCCAGTATAAACCGGAAGACACTGTCATCTTAGAGTGCCGAAAATGCCCAAAGAAGATTGGCGAATGGGAGTCCTTCGTGGTAAACTCACGAATCAATCTATGTAAGTAGATGGGAACCTAAACATACCAGTCTCACTTCTCGACTCTTGGCTGACAAGAGACTCCCAGCATCTGGCATCTGGGTCAGCAAGAACGGCGCGCTTAGCTGCTACAGCCACGAAGGAGGTTATCGTAGCTCTAAGGGGATATCAAGACTCTCGGGGCGTGGTGGACCTCGGACCTCTTGACCGATGTGTAGACGCTGGTACGCTGAATTCATTCATCTAACAGGCCGTCAACACTGCGAGATAGATCGTGTGCAACGCTGGTTCATCAGAAGGAATTTTCTTCGTACGGCCCACGAGAGCAGTCCAGAGCAGTTCAAGTCTTGTGTTCGTTATCTTCTTCTTTAAACATATATATATGCCAGCTTCTGGAAGTCATATAGAGTCTTCCTTGGTCGCCCAAGTCCCCTCCCGGTATGTGAAATCTGGGAAAAGCACAAAAAAAATCAACGCGCCACACTTCCACTAACTCGTCACTGAGAACAGAAACGCTCTGAACGACACAATGAAGTACGTGCGTTGTATACCAAGTTGTCACAGTAATCATCTCTACACCCGCGCTGATGACCGCCGAACAAACTCCCTGGTCACCTTCCAATGCGCCGCTCCGGCCTCTTTCGGGTCCATAAAGATAGTGATCCAGCTCCCCCACTTCGACTCATTGTCGATGAGTGCGTTCTTTATCCTCGCATGCTCGGGCAGACCGAACGGCGCCTCGAGCTGATGCGGTCCCCAGAAGGCGCTGCTGCCGCCAGACGACGACGACGTTGACCCGGTCGACACGGAACTGGGGGTCGTGTGTCTGCTCTGGACGAGGTTGCTTACAAGGTCCATGGTCCGCTCGTATTCCGCGTTGATTTGGGTGTTGGTGAGCTTGGGAATCTGAGGATACTGGACCCGAGGCACTGGGTAGTCGCAGTCAATGCTGCGGTCATTGTTCGTGGGGAAAAGACCGATGGGCACACCGTCCGATTCCTCCCAGGAGACCGTGTCCCATCCTGCGGTCAAGTCGACGGATTCGTCGCGGCGACGGGCGGCTTCTTCTTCAATATTTATACAGCGCTTGCCGATCTCAGAGATCAGCTGCGCGTCCCATAGGTTCTCCCTTCGCTTCGTGACTGTTTCTTGCTTCAGCAAGTCCACGGCCGCACGCCGTAGCATGGGGTGCCGGCATTTGATGCTGACGTAGTACAGCGGCGGGATGATCTCGGTGTCAAAGACGAATTTGGGCATCGCCATGGCGGCATGGGAAGGGTCGCGCCCCGACACTCTCCGTGACGCGTGCACAAACTCGGCTGCGGTGCTGATGATGGACGCGAAAGTTACGATATGGTTGTCGAATGCTGTCTCCAAGGTGTCCATCGCAGTGCTGATGGCGATCCTGGCTGCGTTGTAGTACACCATGCACAGCTTGCCTTTGCTCAACGCGTCATCAATGGCCGAGATGACGACAAAGGCCACATGCCATTGCGATAGTTTTGCGAGGAAGTCATCTTGCTCGCGAGCCAGCTCCAGTAATGTCGGATCGCTCGGGGGATATGAATAGACTGCTCTCTTTGCCTTGGCCGTGAATCGTAGCCCGTCATCGATCAGTTCGTAGAGCGCAACCTCGGCCTCGTCCACTGACGAGAAGAACAGATTCGTGGCAGAGCTCGCCTTCATGTTTGGCGGTATCGCGGCGGGGAAGCAACCAAAAAGAAAGGATGCGAGGGCGAGCCGGCTGTAGACGGGCACGAAGTGTTTCTTGATCATGTCCACATCTGTCGAAGGCTCGAGCTGCGAGAGGATTAGTCTGCCCTGGTTGATGTGAACTTGCGACGCGCCCTCGTCTCCAAGCATGAACTCTATGCAGATGAACAACAGACACGCCAGCAACGGCACTGTTGCTGGCGATGTCTCGGTGGGCTTCCATTCTTGGAGACACTTCAGAGCTTTGCCGTACTGCTCGGCGGCAAATGTGTTGGTCAGCACGCCATGGTTGTTTTCTTCTTCAACGGCCGGGTTAGAGCCTGGCGGCAACGCTAGCGTCTCATGAAGACTGCTGATGGCGAGGACGGCGTGACGGATTGCCGGCTCGGCATGGCAAAAGTGCGGCACCAGCTTCTTCCATAACATCGAGCTGACGCCGTCGCTGAAGATGGATGGGGCGGAGAAGTTACGATAGAAATCAAAGGCGCGCTGCTCTTTGGCACCGCCGGCCCAGTCCGCAAAGGGCGAGACAGGCGGGCTTAAGCGCATGACGCCGCCGGGATTGTGCCCCGGCAGCTTGGGAGGCAAGTAGCCGTCGCATTTCCGACCCGTCTTGTTGCAGCGAAGGCATGCAGGCTTGGTCTCGTCACACTTGACCTTTCGAATTCTAGCAGCCGCGACGGGGTTAGCAGGGCAAGGGGGAGTGGAAGACCTCGGACGAGGCAAGATGGGATGACGAGTGTTGAGAGGACAAGAGATGGGATGACCGGCACGGCGGACACGAGTGGCCGGCCTCGGACAAAGAGCAGCAGTTGAAATGGAAGACTCGGACTCAACTTGCAGGTGACACATCCAGTCCGGACTTTCTTGGTGCCTTTTCGACCAGACGGGACCTGCGATGACGCCGGCGGCGCACCTCCTTGAAGCCCCATTATTTGCTGGTTGGCCGTTGTGCTCATGGTGCGGCTCCTCTCTCCCTGCCAAGAGCAAATGGGCGTCCTAGTCCACAGCCGGGTTATGTGATTGGGACCTGGTGGTTTCCTTTGAATGGCCCTGGTTTGTTTTGGATCTCGAGTCGTTGTCGAAGGGGCAATCCGAGATGTCAGGTCCGAGGCAAGCAATCAGGGCTGACCGCTTCTTGAAAACGGAATCAGAAGGTGAGATTAAGACTCTTGTATTGTCTGTGCATTCACAAGGAATGAGGAGGGGACGGGGCTCGAAAGGATTCTGCAAGGGCGCTGAAGGGGGTGATGACGAAAAGCAGTAAACCCACAGTCGATCCAAAGCGAGATCTCCTCCAAGGCTGCTGTCTGGACACGTCACACGGCTGCGAGAATTAGAAGTATCAACAAAACAAGTATGAACAATCCTTTGTGCGCCAGAGTCTACGCGTCAGTGGTAGAGCGAGGGTGGTGGAAAAGAATGTCTCTGCCTGGAGTGAAGGAGAGCGACGGCAACAACGTGGACGCCGTGGGCGCGCGAACTCTCTCTCAGCCCTGTCACTGCCCAGATTAACGTTTCATCGTGGGCTGCACACTGCATGTGAGGTGAGCATTAGTGATGGAGCGATGGAGCCCGGATTCCCTGGCTTAGTGCGAAGGAAGTGGCTCAGTCCAAGACTCGGCCATAAACATGAGGCCCACTGTAATATCTGTAAATTGCTAGCAATTACCTGCTGCGATTGGCTATCCCGCTCGGACTTGGACTTGCGAGCTGGCCAATCAATCAGCTCAGGTGGATACCCGGGCTGCGTCCCACTTCGCCCCCATTTCACCCCGATGTGGGTACTTCCCCGGTCGGCCACCGGTACGTATCTCCGTGTTGTTGGTTCGGGACACGCTGAATCCCCTCGCAAGAACCTCCTTTCCAGACATTTCGCCATGCCATCGTTAAGCAACGATCAGCCAAGACACGCTGCGACTAGCTTAATTATCATTGCTACCTTCCGATTGGTCTATGTGCTCCAGGTCCGAACGGGCGGTTCACTCTGCCGACCTGCCAGGCTGACCTATTCACCGTCAGCCTAGACGGATGCATAGCGGTAGAGATCGCCAGTTGTTCGAGTCCACGCCCCGAAGGCGGCTGAGCACCACAAGACAAGATCCTAACCTTATTTCCGCCACCAGAACATGCTCTCCATCCCACCCCCCCTTCCGAGCTTGTTGCCTTGTGGTGTAGCTCTTGAATTGCTTTCAGACACTAACCTGATTGGCGATGTCGGACTTCATGAGGCTTGACCTCGGGCTTTACCCTGGTTCCAGAGGGATGAAGCTTGTAGATCGGAGAGACTAATGAGGTTCATGCAACTTCCAAAGCCCCAATATCGCGTACACTCATGGCGAAGCTTCTTCGTCAATGTTGAAGTCCAGAAATAGTTCTGAGAAGTGCGGTCCGTCTTGGTGTGAGGTTTCCGACATCACGAATGATATAACAAGTCTTGGTGCCATCTGAAAATGTTGATAACTTGCAAGCCAGAACCATATAATCAGACATTTTCACAGGAGATACGCTGATATTCGTCTCACTCACAGTTGATATTCCCTCATCTCCCCTCCGTCACCTTTGGTCACCTTCAAAATGGTTCCCATAGCCGTCCTCGCCCTTATGGCAATTTCTTGCCTTCAAGGTATTGAGGCCAACCCGTGCCCGCCACTGGGGCCGACTCTCCCCTCCTCCAAGACCCCCAGCAACTCGACGGCCGTCAAACAGGCTATCACCAAGATCCAAGAAGGCCTGGTCAACCGCACCTCTTCGCTCAAAGCCACCGCAATCTCCATAGGCGTCAAGTCCATCCACGAAGACGTTCCCCTATTCGACTGGCACTTCACCCCTCCAATCGCCGACAATCGCAGCACCACAACCGTCGACATCGACACCGTATACCGCGGCGGCAGCATTACGAAGCTCTTCACGACCCTTGCGGCTCTGCAGAATACTCACATCAAGAGGACTGACCCTGTCACGAAGTACCTCCCGCAGCTCAAGGCCGAGGCCGCCAGGAACAAGGGCCAACTCAACTTCGTGCCGTGGGATAGCATCACCATCGAAGATCTGGCGTCTCACGTCTCGGGCCTGGGAGGCGACAGTAAGTCTTCCTCCCTTGTTCATTACTTACTATTCGCGCCTCTAACCAACATCAGTCGCCACTGATCTTGCCGTATTCCCTGGAAATTGGGCAGCTTTGGGCCTCCCACCTGTCTCCAACGATACAAAGCCTACCTGCTCCGGTCTCGGGGGCACAACGCCCTGCACGGCGGATGGTACGCACTCTCAATCCCTTACTCCTCTGATTCGGTATCTCCTAACACTTCAAAGACCTCCTCAGTGGCCTCAACAAGAAACCACTCGTCTTCCTACCTCACACAACGCCAGTCTATTCTAATATCGGCCTCTCCCTGTTGTCCCTCGTCCTCGAGACCGCCACCAACAAGACCTACGAGTCCATCCTCACCGAGACTATTCTCAAACCCCTCGGCCTCGCCAACACCTCTATCGCCGTCCCCGCCGACGACGCTTGGGGGTTCATTCCCAAGGGCGAAGTCACTTGGGGCGGCGACCTCGGCGTCTTCGCCTCCGCTGGCGGCATCTACACAAACACCCGAGACCTGCTGGCCTTTGGCGCCGCCATCCTCTCCTCCGACCTCGGCATCGACACGCGTTCTTGGTTGAAGCCTCGCGCCTTCACCTCCTCACGTGGATACTCCATTGGCGCCCCATGGGAGATTTGGACGTCCTCGACGCTCCTCGACTCGGGAGTGCCTGTGTCCGCCTACACCAAGTCTGGCGACCTCGGCTTATACACCAACGTCCTAATCGTCGTGCCGGATTACGACCTCGTCATCTCTATTCTCACTGCGGGCGCAGAGGCGGCGGAATCTTCGCAGTTCCCTGCGCGAATCATCTCCCCTGTGATAGAAGCTCTCATCCCGGCCCTCGAGCAAGCAAACAAGGAGTACGCCGACGCGACCTTTGCGGGAACCTACACCGACGACGAGACAAACTCAACTCTCACCCTCTCCGTTGACGACGGGCCGGGCTTGTCGTTGACAAACTACACCGTCCGCGGTGTCAATGTGCTCGCCAACATCCCCAACTACAGCCTGAGCCCTGGGTCCAAGACTTTCAATGTCAGTGGAAGGCTCTACCCAACGAACATTCAGGAGGGGGACAAGTGGTCGTGGCGAGCCGTCTACAAAAACCATGACGAGCCCGAAGTCGACGACGAGCTTTTCTATCCCGACGGTGGATGCCAGACCTGGGGCCTCATCGACCGTAAGGCGTACAACTACCTGGCTCTGGACGATTTCATTGTCACCGCCGCTAAGGATGGATCAGCCAAGAGCATCTCGCCCCGGCCCTTTGGCGTCACTTTGAACAAGATTGAAAGTTGAAGTTGTTGAGGCAGGTATAAGTACCGGGGGTCGACTCAAACTCACGCAGCGGAGGCACTAATAGACATCGTTCACAATTTTAACATCGTTCGGGAAAAGAACCTTTGATTTTTCTGTTTGCCCAGACGCCTTGCCATGATGTCTCCACTACATAAAGTAAAGAAGGCCGCGTGCGACCTCTTAAAACAGACTCATCCCTCCCCTCCCCTGTGATCCATGATCTGATATACATAGACAAAAGCAGAAGAAAAACCCCGGAAATACAACCGAGGGAAGCTACTCACACATTGAAGAGAAATCCGCCCACGTGACGGCGGCCAGTCCACACAATCGAGGACCTTTTGTCTAAAACCTCCCAAGAGTTGCCCAGAACACACCATGTTCAACTAGTGATTCGGGAACCCCTCGCACTAGCTCTCTCCGATTGCACGTTGCCTGATTTACCAGAAACTGCACCATCCTATGTAGTGCTGGCAGAGGTTTTCCAGCTTCGTCGCCTCCGTGATGAGCTTGTTGACCTGGTTAATGACATCGAGCTCCTCATTCGGCTTGAAGTCTTTGCCCGTCAACTTCTGAGAGACACGGTCCAAAACCTCGACAGCCCGCGCGTTCTGGATCTCGGTGGGGTCTTGCCCGTGGTTACCGTTGACAACACTGCCGTCGTGAGCCATCGAAGAATTTGTCCTCGACCGAGAGCGTGCGACAGGTCCTCCGGGCATGGCAGGATCGCCTGCGGCGAGTAGTTCGGAGGGTGCTATATCCGAGTCGAGAACCGAAGGGCGACGGGCTCGGGCGGCCTGCGGACCAGCAAGGGCTGTCTCGCGTTCGGATCGGAAGTTCGGTCCCGTCGGGCTGGCCGCATTCGTAAGGCGCCAGGTCAGAAGAGGATCGTGAATGAACTGTAGCGAGGAGATGGATCAGCACGACAACACAGTTTCGAATGGGGCATTGAGGGAGGGAACTTACCGCTTCCAAGACGGCCATGACACTGTCCTTGTTGTCTCTCAGAACTCTCATGACGTGCTCGCAGGTGATGCGGAAGCTGCCCTCGATGTTGCTCACTTCCATGGCGTAGGTGAGCATGCGGGTGAGTCGGAACGGCACACGCTCTGGGTACTTCTCGCGTTTCATAGCCACTTCGAAGCAGTCGCCAAAGTCGATGTGGATGATCTTGCCCGTCACACGGTCGAGCATGAGGTTCGACGGGTGACGATCGCCGAGACCAAGGATGTATCCAACCATCGACATGACGCCCAAGGAGCGCGTGTAATTGGTGCGGCGTTCCAACCAAGCCTCGGAGCTTTTGCTCTTGAGCCACAGTACACGATAGAGATCCTGACCCGTCGTGTTGTCAAGTGCATAACCAAAGACTTCCACTTTCTGCATGAGCGTGAGGTTGTCGTAGTCGGGAGCCATCTGGAGCATGATGCGATGCTCAATGTTAAGGAGGATCTTTCTGCTCTCACGGTATTCCCTAATCAGAACGTGCAGAGTGTCGCTGTTGGGTACCCAGCCCAACAGACCCGAGTTTTGGGATAGCGGGATTGCCGGGTACCGCTGGATGTTGAGGTGTCGCTTGTAGCATTCCGAGTCGTTGGACAACAAGGTGTTGCACAGACCGAACAACTGCATAACTCGTTCGTCCTGGCGGATATCCTCATGGCCCTTGAGCAGGAAGGCGTATGATACACCGTCGCTGCCGCTGATATTGAGCTTGCGAGGCCGCTGTTTACTGTTGATAACGGTGAACGTGCCTTCAAACTCCATGATGCGGACGATCGGTTGGCCACTGCGGTAAGTTCCGGGCACGGCGAGGTCGAGGTCTTTGGCAGCCAGCAGCTTCGGCGAGCAGTAGGGCAGCTCAAGAGTAGTGAGCTGAGGTAGCTGTCGCGAGATGCGGCGGAAGACCTGGTAGTAGAGATCCCATGCCTGGTTGAGGTCGTTGACGTCTCTGCTGGCCTCGTACTGGCGGCACCACTCGCGGGCCTCGGTGAGGTCTCTTCCAAAGGCTTGGGTGAAGGAGATCTCGCGCAGAGTCTCCGGGCCTCGCTCGAGCTGGTCGTGGAGAGGTTCGAGAGTCGCGAACATGCCCTCAATGTTGTGGTCGCCAAAGTAAAGTCGCGAGGCTTCCTCGAGGCCCTCGTGCCATTGCTCGTGCCAAAGCACCGCGACCCTGATAAGTTCGTGGCTGACAACATCGGCTTGCGAAACGAGATTGGCGCTGTGTTGACGCATACTATCCATAATCTGAGCAGCGGATCTCGATCGGCGAGAGTTTTGCGACGACTTCATGGCGACGGTCAACGGGTAGACCAGGGCCTGCGGATGGGCTCTACCGACGTCCGCCAGGAGGCTGTGAATCGACTGCTGTACGCGGCGTGTCGGCTGGTTGATCCGGGCGATGAGCTGGGGAATGACCTCCAGCCAGGTGTCGACACTGACGTTGGTGAAGCCCTCCGTGACGGCCGCGTTCACGTCGGCACTGGCGCCATGCGTGAACCACAGCGTCAGCAGCCGAAGCGTGTCCTGCAGAGAGCTGCCGGCGGACAGCGCGATGGACTTGAAGAAGCCCCGGACAGCCGGCACAACGTGCTCGATGACCATGTGGTCGGTTCTTTCACCTCTGGTGGACAGCGCCTGTACGATCTCGAAGTTGGCCAGAGCCCACGCGTGCCAGGCCTTGTACCAACGCGGGTTGTACTTGGTGGCTTGTGAATAAGACGTCAGAATGTCCTGGACGTGCTCGTACTGCCAGTTCTCCTTATTCAGGGCGATGTGCCATTCGCCCTGGCGCAGGTAGCACTTGGCCAGGAGGACGGTCTGGTCGTACAAGGCCTTTTGCGTCTGAGGGTTCATGAGGCTTGGGTCAATCTGATGAGGGAACCCATATTCGCTCGACAAGTCCATGCCGTTCGGAGCCTGCGACGTGAGATGAGCCTTGGTCGCCTCGTACCGGTGCGCCGAGTCATTGGTGAACTTGCGGAGGCAGTAGAGCGTCCTCTCCGAGATTCCAGATGTGCGAAACGCTGGCTGCTGGCCGACCTCCCACTCGTACTTGAGCATGGCGTAAATGACCTGGGAGGGAATGTTTCGTGGCACGGCGGCGTTCGGCTGCTGCCTCTCGTTCCAGTAAGGAATTAAGGTCTCCAGAGGGGTTTGCTCAACGCCGATGAGCTGCTTCAGCGACTTCTCGGCAAGGCCCATGCGACCCGACTTGCGACACAGGTTGGCAAACTTGATCCACATGTGCATGTTCTCCGTCGGGCTGATAACCAGGTGGCGGAGACGCAGCATCCGCTGCCACACCTCAACATTTCGCTGGCAGCCCTTGAGCCTCGTCTCCCAGGTGCGCCTCATTGTGGCCTTCTTCTTGTCGTCCGTCTGCTTGTAGACGATGAGCTCTTCCAGCTCGGCGAGCATCTGGACTCTAACCACGACTTGGTATGCTCGGTTATACGACTCACTAACCAGTGCACTGAGCTCCGTGTCGAGGCCTTCCCGAGCTTGCTGCACGCAGTTGACAGCCTCCCTAAACTGGTTGCGGTGCAAAGCGAGGATGGCGCCAAAGAATGACCGGTCAGTCGAGTAGCGCTTCATGGACTGCAGATAGTTGTCCATTGAATCCCACTTGCTGAGGCCCCATGCAGCCGCGGTTGCCAGGGGCGCAATCAGACGTTGGACGTCGGGCGACGAGTTGGCCCACGTGTTGCCGGCGATGCCAGCCAAAGCCTCCCACTCGCCAAGGGCGTGCAGGCATCGCATCTTGCCCATGATGATCTCGACAGGCACGGGCTTGTCGTCGGGGACCTCCATTTCACGTTTCGTGTAAAAGGCGAGCGCCTCCTCCCATCTCTCCAGCTTCTCGAACCACGTCTCTCTAAGTTGGATTCCCTCTTTGTAAAGCTGTGCCTTACGGAGAATCCCGATGGCTGCGTCGGACTGCTGGAGTTGGTTGTTGATCACGATAAGAGCTTCAACCGCCCCACTGCTCTGGTCCTGCAGGAACTCGAGCTCCTTGTAGTGTAGGGCCTTGGCGTAGGCGTGGCAACGAGCCGCTTCCCGGCCGAGAACCCTAATGTCGATGGGCAAGGCTTTGTCGTCGTGTTCCATAAACTCGGCGAGGTTGAGCAGGAGGCCAAGCAGATCGGGGGGCACATTCTCGGACTTGATGGCGCTCTCGATGTTCTGAATCAGCTCGTCCTGGAACTGTTCGTAGAGCTCGCTCCAGCAAGACACGAACGCCGAGTTGAACAGCTCGCGCGCAAGGGGCAAGTATGAGCTGGCGAGGGCAGCACAGGCGCGAAGCGCATGGTTGGGCGACTCGGTGAGCAGGGTCGTGGAGAACCTACGAAGCCATTCCTGCCAATCCTCCTTGGTTGACTTACCCTTCGTATCCCACGCCTGCTTGAGGTGGATAGCGTTCATCTCAAGCTTCTTCGCGCCGAGGTCCGCGAACGCTGCTTGGTCATCGACACGATCCACAAACCGGTCGCCGCCACCGAGGTCTTGCGGGAGCACCTCCCCTTTCTGGAGCTTGGTGACAAGCAAGTCGTAGTTCTGGTGCTGGATCTGATGTTGCGCGAGGACCTTGTTGACAGTGCCCATGAAGTGTAGATAATCCTTACCGAGCTGCTGGATCAAGGCGCAAAGAGTGTCCAGAGCCGCAACGCGTAGGGTGATATCTCCGCTGCCCAGGATACGAGTGAGGGGGTGGATGATCTTGGCAGCGTAGTCGTTCAAGTTGACCTGATACGTAATCTTGCCAATCGTCTCGATCGCTTGCTTTCTCAACGGAGAGGGCTGGCCTTGCTTCTCAAACGTCCTGACAATTACAGGAATGATCAAGTGCATGTACTCCTCGGCACTTGATCCAAAGACGAGAAACGCGTGGAGGACCTTCTCGGAAGGGGTTCGTCGCGTGGTGGTGTCTTTTTCAAGCACGCCTAGCATCAGTGGCAGCAAGCCTGCGAGGTAGATCTTGAACTCGCCCTCGAGGGACCGCGAGATGGCCTCCACCAGGTTCATGATGGTGGACTGAAGGGTGCTTGTGGTGTTCCAGAACTCCTGGCAGATCTCGACAATCTCGGGCAGGAAGTTGCGAATGTGCTGTCTGACGATGGACACAAGAGTGGCCAGTTGACTAAAGTACGAATCGAGACGCGTCTTGTCTGCTGCGCGAATAACACCAAGGAAGGCCGGAATGATACGGTCGAGGAACGAGACACACTCCAGACCGAGAGTACGGAAGATGTTCATGATGGCCTCGATGACAGATGCGTGATGGCTCGAAAGGGAGTTGTCCTTGAGGATCTGGAGAAGCGCGTTGATGACAACGGTCGGGAAATACTCCTTGCTGGATGGCGTGAGGCCCGTCATCATGAGCGAGATGTCCGTCATTTGCGTGCTCTCAACTCGGCGCTGAGCATCCGGGCGACGCTGTTCAACCTGCTGGTACTTGTAGGGGTCCAAAGCCCCCAGAATACCCATCAGCTTGATGGTCTCCTGTCGGAGAGGCCCGCGTTGCCCTTCCGTGCGGATGATGCCCTGAAGCAGCTCCAACAGCTGGGGATACTCCAGATAGGGCTCGATGACATATCCCGAGTTGCTGGCCAGCTGACCCAGCGCATGGAGCGCCGCCTCGCGCTTGTTGTTCGAGCTCTGGTCTTGCAAGGCTTCGATGATCAGGGGCATCAACCTATCCTTGTATGGCAGCACCTCTTCGCCGCCGACGGTTGCCAACTCGCCGATGGCCCTCAAGATCGTTGCAGCCACAGCGGCACTAGGGTCGTTGGCCTTTGGAAGCAGGACTGACATCATGGGGTCGACGTAAGGCTTGACGAGCCCCTGGGCATTCTGTACCAAGAGACTAAGTAGCTTTGCGCTTTCCTCCTTGTTCCTCGCGACATCAGAGAACTCAAGCTCTGTCAGTAGCTGGATGAGAGTCTTGCGCAGAGAGGGGATGACGTATGCCGGGTTGTATCTGGCAAGCCGACCGATGATAGAGATCGCAACCTCCCTGATGGCAAACACCTCGTCATTGAGGGCAAAAAACAGAGTACGGATATTCTCTGCCTTGGCCAGATGTCGATCGAAACGCTCGTCGAGGGCAGCAAGGACTGTCCGTCTAATATTCGGCTCAGGGTCCGATACGCCCACTGTGAGAAGTCTTTCAATGACATCACCAACAACTTGGAGCGCGTGGTAGCTTGTCTGATTGACAATGGGGTCGCGCACATAGAGCTGGCAGCAGGTAAGAGCAGCTGCCTCTCTTGTCTCTGGGTCCTCATCCTCAACGTACTTCACAGCAACGTCACGGACAAACTCGTTGAGAACGTGGCCCGTGAAATCAAAGCTTCCAAGTGTATTGAGTGCAAGCTTGACTTCAGCTTTGCGGTGCTCATAGGCCAAAGGGTCTTTGGAGTCCTTCGGGACAGCTGGCACAGCTTGAAGGGTGTTTGGATGGGGGGCTCCCAGGGGCTTGAAAGGCTCTCCACAAAGGACCATGCTGAGCATATCGAGCAATCGGTTCTGGATCGTATCCTTGGCCGGCGGGATATAAAAGGCCATATCGACGAGGGCCTGGGTCAGTTTTGGCGTCAGGTCGCACTCGAAGATGGGGTCGAGGAGAGCCTCCATGTATTTGCTTAGAGTCTGGCCAACAGCAACAGCGAGGCGACTTATGCACTCGAAGACTGCATCGACCGGACCTCTTTTGCGAGCAGCCAGACTCAGTCCTTCCCTGACGTGGGTCATAACACCGTCGAGGTACGGGGCGATGGCACTCTTGACCGAATTCGCAATGTTGCCAATAGCAAGGAACGCGTCGTTTCTCTCCTTGTCCTTCTTCAGCATACCAGAAAGGTAGACCATGAACTTGTGGAGGTAACTTCGATCAAATTCGGCGGGAGAGTAGCTCGCGAGGTCAGGGATGAGGAGGACGACTGTCTTCCGAATTGTGACGTCGCGGTGGTCCTTGTACCGCAAAACGATTTCGCACGCTTCAGGGTAGTGGTCCTGCATAAACATGCCGCCCTGCTCGAGGAGCTCCTTGAGCATGAGAAGCGAGGCGTGGATGTACTCGACGGTGCCGTGCTGCAGCCCGCGCAAAAGTTCGGCGTATGCCTTCTCCATCCATGTCTGCTTCAGTTCCTGGTCTCGCTCTCTAATGATCCGGAAACATGCGGCGACGGTCTCTGCGGAGGTGGCGCGAATAAGGTGACGGTTGTCTCTCAGGCTGTTCCAGATAAGGTCGAGAACCAGACCGACATAGTTGTACATGAGAGTGGGCGCCTGTCTCGCCAGCTCGCGCAAAACGAGGGCTGCGCTATAGCGGCGCTCCTCTACTCGTTCGCTCTGCAGCCATTCGAGGGCCATCTGGGTTTCGGACTCGACCAGCTCGCTTATCATAGAACCGCCTGGTCGGCACATCTTGCCCAGGGCAATGGCAGCGGCCTGCATGGGGTTGATGTCTTTGCCGCGTAGAATGGTCTTGAGGTTTTGGTTGAAACGGGCAAACATCTTGGTGGACTGCTCCGAGACTTCGATGTCGACCAGGGCGTCAAGGGCGTAGACGCCGCCCAGACGTTCGGAGGAGTCATTCCCGTGGGAGATGAGCTGTGTGATTTTGTTGTTTACGTGACTATAGATGGTGTTGAACTGTTCGAGGGGAAGGTCTGCGTAAACGGCATGTCAGTAGGTTGTTGCGCAGACGGTCACAGTGAATAGACAGGGCCGAGGCCAAGAGAGGGATGGATTTACCTCGATGACAAACCAACACCAGCTCTCTAAGCTGCAATGCCGCTCGCTTTCGAACATCGTCCGAGGTTCTAAAAGCAGATTAGGTGCTGCGCCAAAGGTCGGAAGCAAGATGGTGTTCGAGATGGAGGGGGTGGCCTACCGAGACCTCAGGTCCCTGACCAGGTTGTCTAGTCGCTCGAGAGCGATCTGCTGTTGGGTCGCCATGGCTCAGTGGCTGGCGCACCCGGGCGGTCGAGAACTAGAGTGAGAGGAACATCGACTGGCGGTAGGAGGGCTTGTTTGCGCTGTCGATATTTGTTTGGGTCGGGTGTGAGTGGGAGGTGCTGAATGGTCGATTTTTTGGACTCGGGTATGATGAGCAGATGTCGCGCTGCCCTTGAATGCGAAAGGAGAGAGGTGGTGCACTCGTTTTCGACCGCCTTTTTCTGTTGATATAGACGGTGATTCAGGACAAATCGGGGACGTGCTGCAGGAGGGGAAGGTGTGACGAAGAAGAAGAAGAAGAAGAAAAGCGTAGGACGAAATGGGCTTGAAGACAATGTTACGAGGCTGAATTGGATGGGGGAACCAGGAACCAGACAGAGCAAGAGCAAGAGCAAGACCAGGTCTGCAGTGACGGAAAGTGCGACAGTGGATGGAATGGAGGGTCACCCGTGGGAGCAACGGCGCAAAAATGTGGGTGAGGTACGGATGTATACCGTGTCCGCACGGTCGATCTTGCTGCACTCAAGCAAGCACCCCAATGTTGTCTCCAGACTATCTACACTGTCCTGTCAAGTCTCCACTATGGCATGCGGTTCCTAACCCGACGAGCTTCAGCCGCCACCGCCTCCAGTAGAGGGGACGCCTCGTTGCTGACCTCCCCTCCCGTCTGATGCTACCCCTGCAGCTCCTCATTCCTAACCGGCAAGTCCCTCCTTATCTTATCGGCAAGGTGGGTGAACTATGACACTCAAACACGGGGACCGCGCAGTTGGTCGATTTCTTGCGTCGCATCGCATCTCAACACTTCCGATTAATCCAGACCAAAAACGTTAACCATCACAGATCCATTCACGACACTCAGCCAGTCCACTTTTCTTAGGATTTAGACGCCATTCCTATAGACACCATTCCGATTCCGAACTCTACCTTCTCCTTTATCGCGAGCCATGGGTAACGACGGAGGATCCATTCCCAAACGCCGCGAGCTCGTCAAAGAAGCCGCCCGCGCTCTCAGCGTCAGCGAACTGAAAGCAAACGCCCTAGAGTCCCTCGGCCACGCCTGGAACAACGATCCCATTACGAGTCAGCCCCTCGACAGGGACAATGTCGTCTCCGACTGGCGCGGGCGCCTCTACAACTACGAGTCCATCCTTCAAGGCCTGATGCCCTCCGACGACAACACCGAGTCGTCGCCGCCGTCCAACCCCGATTCCCAAGAGCTCACACTTGCGGCCACCGGCATCAAGTCGCTTCGCGACATCGTTAGGCTCAAGTTCCACCGATACACCCCGCCCGGCACCAAGAAGGACATCTGGGCCTGCCCCATTTCCTTGAAGGAGTTGGGTCCTTCCGTCAAAGCGGTCTACATTGTGCCTTGCGGCCATGTGTTCGCCGAAATTGCCATCAAGGAAATCCAGGAGCTGAGGTGTCCCGAGTGTAGCGAAGAGTTTAAAAGCGAGAATGCGGTGCCTATCCTGCCGACCGAGGAAAGCGATCTCAAGAAGCTGGTGCAGAGGATGGATGATTTGAAGGCCGCGGGACTTGCACACAGCCTCAAGAAGGACAAGAAGGACAAGAAGAAGAAGCGCAAGGCCGATGAGGGGGTTCAAGAGGGCGATAAGACAGGCAAGAAGAGAGCGACAGAAGATGCCGTTGCCCCAAAGTCTGCCAAGGAAGCATCCGGGAGGATCAGCGGCATCAACAATGCCATGGCCGCGTCATTAACAGCCAAGGTAATGGCTGAGCAGGAGGAGCTAAGCAAGCGGAGGAAGATGGCGTCGTCGAGGGGTTGACCAGTAATGTCAACGCCGATTCCAGCCTCGGCCCTGGCAGCCAACTGTAAAATATTAACTATATCAAATGATACCCTAGATCCTCATACCAACGGGATTCCCAAATGGCGGGCACCTCGGGCATTTTGTGAGCAGCAAAATGGAAAGAGCGAAATACGACGTTCTTGCGATTCTTAATGCAAGCCTTTCTACTTGGTTCTACCTGGCCCAAGTCAGACGACCCTTACGCCAATCTAAGCAGACCCCAGATGCCAATTCTTTGTGCACGCCCCATGCATATCTTTGTTCCATGTTTCTCTACAACTCATCCTTGCCCTTGGGCTTGGGAGGCTCAAGCAGCTCGTCGCAGGCGGCGGGTGTGCCGACCTCCATCTTGTAGACGCACTTCTCCGACTCCGAGACCTTCCAAAGCTCCTCCGTCTCGCTGCAGGCGAGCCAGACGTCGGTGCGTCTCTGCGGGCCATTCCAGCAACCCTGGCCGTTCTCGTAGCGAAGAACCATACGGAGGCCCTGGCCAAGGCTCTTGCCGTCGATGCGCTCCTCGTCGTCTGCCATCTCCTTGTCGATACGGACGAAGTTGCCCATGTTGGTGTTGCCGCCACCCTTCTTAGACTTCTGGTTGGTCTTATCCATCCAGCAAAGCTCGTACTCGTACTCGCCGAGCTCGGTGCTGACGCACTTGTTCTTCAGCACACGGAAGATATCGTCGATACCGTAGTCCTTCTCAAGGTCCTTCTCCTCGGTCTCCAGCTGGCGCTTCTTGTCCAGCAGATCGCTGTTGGCCGAGTTGAAGGCCTCGCGGGCAGCCTTGACGAGGCGAGACTCGGCGCCGGCCTGATTGTTATCAGCGATAAGGCCGTTCTCGATCATCCACACCCGTAGGGAGAGGAGCTTTCCATGGACGAACTCGCGGACTGCGTCAGGGAGGTAGGCCTCGAAGTTGTAGACTGAGATTGGTTAGTCAGGCGCGCAAGAACGATCCAGGGGCTCACATACGGATGTCGGTGTCGGAGACCTCGTCCTCCTCAAACTCCTTCCAGTTGATGCCCGAGGTCTCGGAGTCCTCGACAAGGACCTCCTTGATATCAGCCTCGAGGCCATCGGGAAGTGCCTCGTTGGCGAGGTTGGCGGCGTAGTCCTCCCAGCCCTTGACGGCGCGCTTGACACCCTCGTCGTTGAAGTTGGGGTTGTACTCCTCCTTGAAGCGGCTGAGAATGCCCTCGAGCTCCTTAACCTTGTTCTGGAGCTCGTCTCGGTGAGCAACGACGTCCTCGAGGGTCTCGCGAAGCTCGGTCACGCGAGTCTTAGCCAGGCTCAGCAAGGTGCCGAGCTTTCCACCAGAGCCCTCGCCCTTGACGACCTTGCCCTTCTCTGAACGCTCGATCTCGTGAAGCTTCTGTTCAAGCTCATCTTTGCGGGTCTCGAGACCCTTGACCTCGTCCTTGAGAGTGTTGACCTTGGTCTCGACGCGGCGGCGAAGCTCGCGAGACTCCTTGGCCATCGTCTTGCGTCTCTTAGCCGCCTTGTCGATGGCGTCGGTACGAGCGGCCTCAATGCGGCGGTACTCCTTGCCGATCTCGGCGCACTTGTTCTCGCACTTGACGCCTCCAACACCGCTGTACTCCTCGGTGCCGTCGCAGCAGACGTCGTAGTCGCAGTGGCCGTCGTTGACGAATGTGAAGGGGACGTAGGTGCCGATGTGGCCGCCGTTGGCGCACCAGAAGCCAGGCAGGGCATTGGTGGTGTTGGTGGTGCCAGTCAGGGAACCGGCAAAGGGCTGCGGGGGGGAGAGGGGGTCGAGATAGGCACAGGCCGCAGTGCCGGGCTCATCAGAGCCATCGGGGCAGTCGCAGGAGTTGTCGTTGACTTGCTTGATGCTAAGCTTCACCTCAGGGTGGCCGATGCAAGAGAAGGTCTCCTTGGCCTCGAAGAACTTGGCAACTGCAAAGAAATCGTGTTAGTGACAGATCGCAGACAGCAAAACAAAGACCGAGCTCAATTGGTCGCAAGTCAAGGGCAGCAACAACTCCAACAAAGAAAACAAACACCAATACCAGTCAGTGCAACATTGAAGACTAAGGGAGCTCTTGTAGATAGGTAGGTAGGTAGGTAGGTAGCTACTCACATTCAGGGCCAACACCTCTCGGCAAGCTAGTGGCCGAGACAGGTGCAGCAGCACACAGGAAGGTGCCAACAAGCACCAAGCTGTAGCTTTGACGCATCTTGATGGGTGTTCAGGGGGTATGAACTCTCATCAACGGGTAAGGGCAGGGCGAGATTGGGGTTGTGGGATTTTGGTGTGGTGGTGAAGCTGCCCAGATCCAATTCTGGAGTGGAAGTCTGAAGTGTTGGAAAGGCGAGGTACGAAGAGAGGAAGGTCCAAGGTACCACTGTCCGTCCGTATTCGTACTTCGCTTCGTGGAACTTCCAGCTCACCCAAAACGCTTTAGGTGGGTTTTTGTTGACAGGGAAGTCGGAGCTGGCGACACTTAGGGAGTGGATTCGGGGCGGCTGGCGGCTGGCGGCTTCTGCATGGATTAGAGTCACGTGCTTATATCCCTGTCCTACCCACTGCTCCTCCAGCGTCTGAAAGAGAGGAGCACAGGGCACTGAACAGGCGGGAAGGCGTGAGGAGAACGGTACGGGTACAGTACGTACCTTACCCCTCCAAATCGCGGGGCAAACCACCTAATTTTTGCTACACTCAATTTCTTACTCCTTGGGTTGACCATCTTGGAAATCGACATTGCAGCCGATTTTTTGTCAACGACAGCTGGGCAACAACTGTTCACCAGACGAGCGATCCGGTGACAATCAACATGGCTTCTTCAGCCGCCGGAACTACGCCCGTGGCCCTGAATGCGCTGACCGACACGACCGTGACCCTCATCCAACAGCTCGAGACGGTGCTTCTGGCCATCAACGGCGGCAAAGACACTCCTCAGCAGACCGACACCTCCTCCGTCGACACCTTCCCCTTGGCCCGTGATTCGGCCTCGCTTATTAAGGCGCACTCAACCAAGATTTCTGTCCTCATCATCAACGAGCCCTTCACACCCTCCGCCATTATCAAAGTCTTGCGCGAGCTCGTCAGCGGGCCGATTCCCGGTGTCGCCACAGCCGCCCAGGCATGCGACGCGGAACGCTACACCTCGACTGTCCGGAAAGATCTGGCATGGAAGTGCTACACTGTATTGAAGGAGCTTAGGGGGCTGGTGGAAAAGATCCCTAGGGATGGCAAGATCCTTTCGGCGGCGCAAAAGTCGGGTTCTGCGGGAGCTGCGGGCAAGGGCAGCATGGCCTCCACGGGTGTCATCTGGTCCGCCTGCGATGATTTGATGCAGTTCTCCAACGGCGGCGTTGGTGGATGCTTTATCAAGAAAGTCGAGGAATTTAGAGCGACTTTGAAGGATGTCATGGAGGAACTCAAGGAGTGGGGCGAGGAGGAGCCCGACGACGACGATGACGACGACAACGACACGGACGGTTTGGATCACGATTCTGCGCTGGGTTCCATGATGCCTTCGACCCAAGAGATGATTGACGACATGATGTCTGGTCAAGGAACGATCCCTCGCGACGACCCCGACAATATCCGCAATCGCCTCGAGTCTTGCCTGAAGCGTCTGAGACTGACCACGCTTCTCTACCAAGCCATCGTAAAGAGACGGTTGAAGACTCTTCCCTCGCTTCCTTCTGAGAACTCCAATGTTCCTAAGCGACTCGACGAGGCGATGCGCATTCTCAGGAAGTTGCCCCACATGTTTGACGAGCTCGCTGGCGCATTTTACGAGCTCTCACCTGACGAGATTGACCGGGTCATGGATCTCTGCTTCAACGAGATCGTTGCCCTTTCTGAGTTGCTGAAGTCACCATGGGCCGGGGAGAAAGACGAGTTTTCCGAATGGGCGGTGAAGTTCCAAGCCGAGATCAAGAAGGGCTGAACACCTCATATCAGCCTGCCCACGAGCATGGGTTCACATCGTATTTAGATGCACACGGGAGCTACGACGACCTTGCCTCCCTTCACCCCGCCACTCCCCATCCGCCACATCCAAGCGGCTACGAGTTGCATCCCGACATGCAGAGGTCCGGCCGAAGAGCAAGGATCATGCGCATTTCGCCCTGCGCCATGACCGAGTCGAGGCAGTGAATGGTCAGTCGACGCTAGGCTAGCCGACGGGTGGTGGTCGCAAGGCTACTGGGCCTGAGACATGGTGACTTGGGAGTCTTTGAGGGGCACCATCACCTGTTGGAGGGTGTGGGGGGACGTCGCGGTCACGGGTAGGCAGCCAGTCAGTCATCTGCTTCTTTGTGTAGATTTCGCACATGGCCTGACTGCCAGCTGCCTGCTAAATTGAAACAATGTATATATTCAGCGGGTTTGCCTGTACGGCTGGAGATTCCCGTATCTCATGAAACGAAAATGCAGAGCAAAATGGACAAGGAAAAGGGACTTACCAATGTTCCCGGAGTACCCAAGAGCGACCGTGGCCTGAGAATTGCAGTACGATTGAATCACACCCCATGGCCCACTACATTTGCATGCACTTACTTACGTGCCGTACGTATAAACAGATCATTGCTGTAACCATCAGCAGCAAGCTCGCCCACATTGCCACCGGCATCCTGACACTCCCATACAATCGCTTCTACCAGCAAAACACGTTGCTGCCCATCTTGGCCATCGCGAAAGCCGTGGAGGATCGCGAGGATGACGAGGAGATATCAGCCCAACTCAAGCGATGGAGGGATCGGAAGCTGAGCGAGTTCCAGCTCGTGCAAGTCGCAGTAGGTTCCAGCGCTTTCACAAAACTCTCTCTCTCTCTCTCTCATTCCTACTCCAGGTTGTTCCTCCCGGAAACTGACCCCGTCGTGCGAACCTTAGAGCACCTTGATTTCGGCCGCCGTCATCGGCTGCTTCTCTTGGCCGCCGCCCGACTCGCTGCACTGGCTCAGCCCGGCGTTTTGGCACGCCAGCATCTCCTTCTCGCTCTTCTCCATCCTCCTCGCCGCCTCGGAACAGTTTATCTTCCAGACGCTCCACCGGTCGCCGAAGCCGCGCAACGTCGACAAAGAGCTCGCCATGATCCTCTACATCCGCCGCAGCAGGAAGGTCGAGCCCGTGCACTCACCGCTCGAAGAGCTGCCGCCCATCCCGCAGATCCGCGCCATCAAGATCAAGGAGAAGGGCGGCTGGTTCCCCAAGGAGATGCCGTTCGTCGAGCTGCGGTGGAACATGATCTTCACGTGGCAGGCGCCCATGATGCTGATGGCGTACTCGGCGATTTGCTTCCTTGGCGGGTTGACGGTCTACGTCTGCGCGCCGTTGTATGACGGGCAGGGATGGGTTGGAGCAAGCAAGGTGCGTGTTGTACAATTCCTCCCTCTCCCCCTAGGTTGAGGGTATTCCGAATCTCTGCTGACTCGGCCAGGCGGCCATATTCTACCTCGTTAGCTTCTTCTTTTGCGGGGTCACCTTTGTCTGGTGCGCATTTTGGGCATATCGTTTTGTTGATCTTGAGGACCCCTAGATCAAAATAGCATTCTATGGTTTGCAAGGATCATACATCCAATCACTCACGGAATCAGCCAGCTGCAGGCACATGCATTGTACTCATTGCAGGCCACAGCCTGGCCGAATGACTCACGCCGGTAGCAGTAGACGGACGCAGCTTGGTCGGCGACGACCTCGGGTTCATAACCACAAAGAAGGGCTGGATTTGAATTTCGAAAACTCTGTACACGAATAGACTCCATCTAGAATCAACTCTGTTCATCACTGAGAATATTTCAGTCTTCTTCCTCGTGTCGAGCCTTTCCCCACAAGCTGAAATTATTGGCCCTCGACGATCTCATTGGGAACATGTCTTGCTCCATAGAAGACATCCTGGAACACTATGAATTCGACCCTTCAATCATCCAACGTATCTCTACACGCAAGTTCAAGCCTGCATTGTCCATTGAGCCACCAGACCCCGCGTGGCCAGCCCAATTTGAGGAGATACGGACTCGCATCAATGACGCCCTCGGCCCAGTCGCTCTGGCCGTGACCCACGTAGGCTCGACTTCAGTGCCGAACCTGCCGGCCAAGGCCGTCATTGACGTCGATGTCACCGTTTCAGATCCCTCGGACGAAGACGCCTACGCGCCCGCGCTGGAGAAGGCGGGGTTCCAGTTCCTCGTCCGCGAGCCGGAGTGGCATGAGCACCGCTTCTTCGCCATGCACGAGCCGTACAACTGCAACTTACACGTTTTCAAGAAGGGGACCGCGGAGCTAGTGAGACATGTGATCATGAAGGAGTGGCTTATCGCCCATGACGACGACAGGGAGTTGTATGCAAGGACCAAGATGGAGGCTGCGCAAGTTAGCAATTCACTTGGGGAAACTGTCATGGAGTACAACCTTAGGAAGGAGAAGGTCATTCGTGAGATTCTTGAGCGGGCATTCAAGGCAAAAGGGTACCTAAAGTGAAGTCGGAGCATCTGGGGAGCCATGTTCAACGCTGAAATGCGGCCAATGAGATCTCAACTGCCTCAATCCATGTCTAACCAAATCGGACGTCTCACTTCTCCGCAATTCCAGTCACTCTAGTCCATTCGGTGAAGGAAATCCCGTGGAAATTAGAAGATGTCATCACTTTGATGCTCCGGTGTCTCCAAGTTGCAGTCGTACTTAGCCCGGTATCTTGTAGGCAAAGTAGATGTGGTAGGGTCCTGTGTCAGCACTACACAACACTCATTGATTGATTAATGTTACTGATTCGGTGAACAGTCATGGCCAATTTTTAGATAACTTTTCTTTGAGCCATGTACACATACGTAATTATGAAAACACTCAATGACTGCTGAGTCGTGTAAGAACGTAGATTCCCCCAACGGACAACTGGATAAGAGAAGCGGGTGACCTCGAACTCGAAACAACGCTATAGCCCAGAGCTCGTAACCATTCATAGCCGCATCAATCTGTTGCCTGTTTCTGGTACCTCACTTCGTCCCCTTGTGACTTTCTTTACCCTTCTCATAAGAGAGCCCAGGATAATCGGGGAGCTTCCAGCCTTCGACATCGTCCGATTGGAGCCTCTGAAGAATCTTGTCGATCCTCAGCGCCGTCACCAACCACAAAATCTTGTACAAGATGGTGATGATCCATTGAGAGTTGGGGTAGAGCTTAGACGGCTTTATCGAAATGTTCTGGACCGATTTCGTCAATGCTAGGATTTGCTCGTTGAAGGCCTCGAGGGCACCCGGCACTCCATCGGCCGCCTTGCCCGAAGACGCCGAGCAGTGCTTCGAGATCTCCCCTGCCAGGACGTACGCCCCAACGAACGCGCAGGTTGTTCCGCGGCCGGTGAGAGGGCTCGGTGCGTACCCTGCATCGCCTACGAGCACCACGCGATTGTTGTAGCACTTGTCCATCCGGATCTGCCCAACGTGCACGCTGTAGAAGTTGTTCGATACGCCATCGTCCTGTAGAGCGTCGATGAAGCGATCCGACTGCCACCCAGCCCCCCTGAACAGCTCCGACCAAACCTGTTTCTGCTGGTTCGTGTCACGGCTGTTCTCGGCGTCTGTGAGCAGCTTCTCGGTCTTCTCGTCAGTTGGGCAGACGGCAAGGTAAGCCTGGGTCGTCTCCGGGTTGTCGTTTCTCGTCATCATCATTCGTTTCCCAAGGAAGATGCAGACAGTGGCGTAATTGGTGTCCGTCTTCCACCTCGGGATGGTATAAAACGCCATGTGCATACCGAGAGAGTAAAATGGATCCTTCGCGCCGGTACCGAGCATCAGCCTTCGGGTCTTGGAACTCTGGCCATCTGCTCCGACGAGGAGGTCGAAAGTGTCCGTGGTGCCATCTGACAGATGAGCCGTGACCGAGTCCGAGTCCTGCTCGAAAGACTCAATGGTGGTGCCAAAGATGTACTTGACGCCAAGTTCTTTCGTCTTTTGGAAAAGGATCCGGACAAGGTCACCGCGCATGATCTCGAACTCGGACGTAAACGACTGCCTGCCGATGCCCGTCTTATTTGCTTCAAAAGTCGCTTGCGGATTTCCTTTCCTGTCGACAAAGGTGATGCCGGCCTCATTGACACCTTTATCGCGGATCAAGTGCTCCAGGCCCATGCGACGGATCACTTCGACTCCCTGGCCGCGAATGTCGATTTGCTGGCCTTGGACTCGCAAGCTAGAAGACCGCTCGAGGATGGTCACATCGTGGCCGAGTTTCGATAACCAGAATGCAAGGGCCGGCCCGCCGACGCCCCCGCCCGAGATGAGAACTTTGAGAGAAGACATGTGTGCTAAGACGTACGCAAGAGGGGAAAATACTGGGATAAGATTGTGCGGATTTTTTTGGCGACTGTGCTTTGATTTGCCTTGGTGTGCGCCTTGACTAATTGCTGTCGATATTCCCCAAGGCCTGCTGCACTGAAAGGCTATCTATAAGATTGGAGAGAACCCAGCCGATGGCGTCGCGGTTAACAAGCTCGGTACTGCGTCTGGTCCGCAGTCCGACATCCCATTCGGGGTTTACGAGAAACTACCCCAGAGTCTAGACTATTCGTGACGTCAACACTCGGGGGATAATTACGCCTTAGTGGCTGCACCGGTCAGCACATGGTCGTACAAGCCTGTCCCGACCGAGTCAAGCGACTGCTCCGTCTGACAGCTCGAGAAGAGATGGTGTTTCACGCGTCGGACTATTGAAAATATCGGCAGGCTCGGTGCTACTATGTCCGCCGGCCGTCGGACGTTGTTTCGGGTGTAACTGAAGAGATGCTGACGTTTTTATGTAGCTCTTTTCCAATCGAGAGATGCTTCTTTGTGGCGATATAAAGTTGGAATCAGTACGGAAGTGCTTGGCAGGTTTCAAGCACTTCCATCTAAGTAGGTAATGGCCACAGGTTGGCTGCATATACAATACAAGCCATGAGGGTCTAAATGATGTCAACATCTGGCTGAGACGACTGCCTAGCCTTCACTCCTTCACAGCCCAACACACTTAACTTGTTCAATTGGGATAGGTTTAAGCTAAGTGTTAGAGTGGGCAAATTTGCTTTCAGCTTTGGTTATATTGAAACTTCTCTAGACTTTAGCTTACCCCAGTATTGCTACCACTTGAAGGAAATGCTGTTGTGACACTAAATCCAATAATATTACTTACTTTGAAAAATTGTCTTACATATGATGTTACCTATTTATTCTTAACATGAAGCTGAGAAGGCGATTGTTTTCTTTGGAGAATATGGCTCTACCTGGCTCTTGCTAGTCTTGATGTTGGCGTTGACTGTTGAATACCTGTAATATGACGCTACTAGCGAGCGATTGACAATTTCATACTTACCGGCACTATCGTTTACCTCAATCAGGCAGGAACGTACCTTCCCTAAAAACCTCTTTGCCTACGGGTTTCCCCCGTTTTCTTTTCCTTTTCCATCTCAGTGGGTTTCAGAAGCCTTCATCAGTTCTTTCCACAGAGTGGCACTGATTTCTTCTCACCTCCTTCACCTTCAAGCTCTGTGCCAGCAATTCCACTTCACAAACACTTTTCCTGCTCAGCCAGAACCAAACAGATTCTCCATCACGGCCTCAATAAAGATGGAGAGTGACACTGAGATGGTGGACGGCTTTGTCGTGGTCGGCAACGCCAAGATGGTCGTCAATACTAACGCCGTCGCCAACTTCAGTAAGCCATTTCCTCCTGACACCACTCACCAGCTTGACAAACAGCAGACTGACAGATAGCTTTCTAGTGACTAACGATCATGAGAATGCTACTAGCGGGATCCGCAAAATCATATTTCAGAGACTTGGCAGTATGAGGTTTCTGAACAAGAAAGTCACCAAGCAGAACGCTTCCATGATCAAGCACAACGAAAAGCTGCTCCAAAAGAACGGCAAGGTCATCCAGGCCATTAAGCGTCTTCTAATCTTGTGAGTAGTCACATTCCTTTGTCATGCTTGTGTCTCTTTCTTTTCTTTTCCTGTTGTCCTTCTTTTGTTAAGTGGAACAACCTAGGCTGACATGTTTTGTGCGGCAGGGATGCTGATGATCTGGGCCCCGAGATCGGCCGAGTCAAGGGTGACATGGAGGATACTGCTCTCTCTTGCGCCGCTCTTAATGTCGTCATGGGGCACCTGAAATGGGACTCTGATGTCTTCCAGGAATTTTTCATGAACTACATTATTGAGAAGGGCACAGAGCTGAAAACCATCGTCCCATACACGCACGACTGTGAGGAGGGTGCCCTCCATTTCCGCGAGTATGTGCTCTCCAAGGGCTTTGAGCCTGAGCAGACTGTGGCGGAGTGGGAGGCTTCTTCCCTCTACAAAGTCTTCACTCAGCTAAACACACGTCACTGTGCGCGACTGTACATGAGCTTCGTCTTTCAATCCCTTGACGACTACGCCTGGTCCAGTAACAATTACCAGGACAATGGCTTGGACAATGGCCAGGTAAATGGTCAGGACGACGCCCAAGGCGATGATGATCAGGGCGAAGGCTTGGAGAACGGCTTAGGTGACGTCTCCCGGGCTGACTGCGGTTGCAAGCACTCAAAGGCTTGGTAAGGTCTGAATTACATTGGAGATATGAATCGAAGGATGATTCTGTAGCTTGGGATTTGGCTCTAATGAAGAGTTCTTTCTGGGCTGGCGTTTTACGAGTTTAGGTCCTAAAGGGTCGGTGGGAACTATTCAGACAAAAGCTCCAACATGATAAGCTACAAAACAATACAAGGCTTACGAACGATCTCCTGCTTACAAAATGGATCCAATCTGAACCTCAAGAAAACAAGTCCCTCTGTCAAACATGGAAACACAGTGCCTTTCAAACAAGACAGGCAATAAGCCCAATGATAAATGCCAAGCTGATACTCTGAGTAGCTGCACCAGCTGTCGGTATCGTGCTCGGGGTTGTTGTCGCAGTTGGGTTTGATCCAGTCATGGTGGCGTTTGTCTCGACTCCTGTTGCATTCTTGGGCGCAACCGCCGGTTGGTAGCTGGCACATGTAGAATTAGGAGAGATGGGACAGCTGTCAGCAATGCAGATAGCCTGCAATTGAGAGCCCTGCTCTGGGATGGCCGTAGTAGCAGGGCTACAGCGCAGGCCAAAGAGCTGGTTCAGCGCCATACCGACGGCCTCGAGGTCGTTCTGGGCTACACCAAAGGAAGCACCGGCAAGGGCAACCTGCTGGATGAAGTAGCCCAGCTCGTTTTCGTCAAGATCCATGAACTTGTGAACCTCATACATGGACGCAAAGCCGGCGTATCGGGGGAATCCGGTCATCCCATACTGGGAGCAGCCGAGAAGAGCACCAAAGAATTGGTAAAGGTGGGTAAGGAGAAAGCTTCAAGCGAGAGTGTGTTGGTTAGTTTCTCATCTGGCTAAAGACTCTCAAGTAATACACAGCCGGAAACACTCACTATTGCTTGGACTTGTCGTCGTTCGCAGGCATGTTCTTCATCAAAGGTGCTGCGCCACCACCGTCCAGGAAGTTGACGGACACGCCAGAGCTGCCACCCCTGTTTGAGGAGGCAAGCTGGCCATTGAAATAAGGGAGGAGGTTAACTTCTGCGCCGTTGTACGTGCCTGATGCCAGAATTCCGGGCACCTTCACCCCCACGTTGGGCATCGTGTCTAGTTTGGGAAGGATTAGTCGAGTTTTTGACACATTTTCTGAGGGCATCTCACAGTTTCCAATAACAACAGTGTTGACCAAAAGGTTGAGTAGGGTGTATTGGTTTTCGGCCGTGTTGTTCTTCAGCAATGCTGTCGTGTAGTAGTCGCAGATGGATGTGTCAGTCGGACGCTGAGCAACGGCAACACCGACTCCGGCCAAGACGGCGGCAATTATCTTGTAGTACATTTTATTGAGGCACTTCAGCAGAGATTTGAATGCTGCTCATAGGTATGGTGAAGTAATAACAACTGTGGTGTCGTTTTCTTCTTATCGAGAGCGAGCAATGCTCAGCATATAAGTACTGTGAGGGCTAGGTCAAGTTTCTCGGATGACCACTCGCCCAAACAAGGTCATCTTCAGTCTAACAGCGCATGTCTGCATTTGCTGTTAGTCAAAGATGGATGAACGTTTGCCAGCTCATACCGAAATGGAAATGATTGCCTCGTCAAGCCTTGGCACTAGCTTTTCCCAAGAGTTCAAAGCTAGTGAACTGCCAGGCACTAGCGTCGGGACTGCCCTGATCCGGAGAAAATGATATCCAAATTGGGGTAATGACTTGTCTCTTTTTTTCAAATACCTTCCGTGTTATTGGCTGGTGGAGGCCGTTCAAGACCCGGATGGGGGGGTTTCCGGATAGTCTAAGTCGATGATCCGAATCCCGGGGACTGTGAGCGTCGTGGCAGCTCCAGGTCGTTGCCTTGTTCATTGGCTCATACTACTGGAATCTCTCCACGGCAAGTCTACAACCCAATCAAAGTAAGAACAGGTTTTGTCGGCCCCGAGGCTGTCCCGTTCCAGTTGGGCTCTGCACTCGGATCATACCTTTGCCGGCACCTGTCATTTGACTTCATCGGTGAGAGGCCATCAGCAGCGAATTGGACAAAGGGAGGCCCGTTGGACGGATGGGCTTCGTTCCGTGTGCTTGTGGTAATTATGAGGCCCTAGCAAGAAAGAATTGTTTAGTGGGAGCCCAAAACCGGATGTATTCCTCTTTATCGAAACCCCTAGTGCTCACGCTGCCACCGGATGTTATTCGCATTTACTTCTGTGGTCTGAGAGGTGAGCTCTCATGTCCGGGGCCTTGTCAGCCCAATGTGACATCATCGATTCAATGTTGTTAACCATCTGTTCGGTTCGAACAGTCTCGGTGTAAGCCATTGCAACCCGTATTCCGCGATCACCCTTGAACCACTGAGCATGCCAATTCATCTATCACTGAAGTACAGCTGGACAGGTGCTTCATCAACGAAAGCGACAACCCGTTGAAGAATGGGCCATGAAGCTCGACGCAAGAAACGGCTCGTTTTCGGCTGATTTCAGTTCTTGCCGAAACAACTCTGACGGGGCGAAAAGAAAGACTGCTGGCTTTTGGGTTAAGGACTCGGGTTCATGAATTATGACCAGTGGGTAAGAGCAGAAGCCATGAAGTAGAAATTTCTAATAACACCGAAAGGGCAATCGAAGACGACTTAAGACGTAAACGTGGCCCGTAAATATACGATTGAAGAAAAGAGATCCCGAATCATCCTTATGCGCCGGGGAGTGGCCCATTAGGTTGTCAAGGTCAGGTGTCAGCGAGCTGCGGTTAGTGGCAAGCTCCTCTGGCGGAGGCTGTGCAGGTGGAATGACACGTCCTATACATATACGTCGGCTGTTCATCTCTCTTGGTCAGAGGAGCTACACTTCCCGGACTTCAGAGACGAAAAACCAAAAGGGTGTGTATGCAATGCACATGCTTCAAGGGCGGGCTGAAATTGCCACCACATAGTTCTCGAACGGGATCACACGCGGCCACCAGTAAGGATCGAAATTATTACCTACGTGACCACTAGGAAAGGCCTCGATAACCCAGCCTGCTTTCGCAAGATCGAAGAGGATTGTCACGAAGAGCGGTCGCGGATGGGTAGAACACGTTAATCTTTCCTTCTACGCAGGCAGCAAACGGATCAACGTCAACATTTTCCAGGTGCGGATGAGAAGAAGCCACCAAAGGCTACATGCCAGACGGACCGGGGAGGATTTATGGTGCAACTTGGCGCTACGCTGCCAAGACCGCCCAGTTGAGGCTCAAGGCTCCAGAAGAAAAGATCCCTACACTCTGTCGCCAGGGTCACCTACTAAATTTGAATACAAATACATCAGCCATCACTGAAGCTCCCCATCCATATGTCTGAAAATAGGGGCATATTGCAGTGAGCTGCTACTCTCCAGAAGGTCTCAAGCACTGGGCTCAGGACCGGGAACGAGAGATGGCTGGTGTCGGTCAAGAGGGTGAGTCTCAACAGGCAAAAGCATCCAAGGCGTCGGTCTCTATTGCGCGGGAGGCGGCGGTGCTATCGTGGAATGCTCCGTGTTGCAGGCGAAATTGCAAAGGGACGGCGGTGGTCGAAGTTGTGGATTGTTGAGTTCGGACGACCGTGATATTTCCGTCGGGGGATGGCCGATGAGCGGAAGGCTGGCTGGTGGGCAGGTAGATAGATGCGTAGCTAGACCGGGGACACAGCGCTAACTCAAAAGAAGTAGCGTGTCGTTGGATAAAGTGGCTCACATGATGCAAAGTCCGATGCGTTGGACTCGACAGGAGAGAGCTTAGACAGATTGAGATTAGCGGAAACCTTAGTCTGACAAGGTGTATCTGCCTAGGACTGCACCTGGTCACCCCATCCCACGGTAGGTACCTGGGCTATGGAGGAAGGGTACTGTGCGGTACTTGCACCAGCACCAGCTTTCCAACGTGATACGCTGAAGGCGCCCAGGTACCTAACTACCTGGCCAGATGAACACGGAGGCTCGGCGGTGGGGCTGGTTTCCCCTGCGCGTCTCCTGGAGCAATTCCCTTTTCTTCCTCCGGCATATATTCTCGCATAGAAAGGAAAGGCCAGTGGCTCCGTTTCCCTTGTTGTTTCGTTCAGGCTATTGTTGAGCACGCAAACAAGTCGACGCATTGTCCAATTTTGCACTCTATCGCGGGGCCCGACGACAACCAACCTTCCTGAACGAGATCCTTGAGAATGAGCCCCGAGGCCCTTGCGCCAGTTCGGCGATTAAGCCCGCCACCGCACCCACACCACACACACCCACACCCACGCTGCGCTGTCCACCGAAGCCCACCATCGCCGATTATTTTGCCCCTGAGAACCCCAGACAATAAAGCGGATATTGGACATCTCTTTGCGGGTTCTATTGCTTCTCTTTGACTAACACCGTTGCAGCGAAAAACGGAATGAGCTTATGAGAAATGGGCTCCAGCCGCCAACGATTCTGATGCGAAGGGCTTGAATTGAAGGCTCTCGTCTGGCCTACCCTGCGTTACTGTATTGTATCATCCGGCTCCTCCTTGCCTTCGGATCTTTGCGAAATGGACACACACACACACACACACACAGGGCATGGGAAAGGTTATCAATCCTTGACAGCATGAGCAAAAATAAAACTCGCAACCCCTCATTACATAGCCAGGCTGCGCGTCCTGCATCTTTATATTGAACTGTAAGCTAACTTGCCGGTTTGCCGTCTTGTCAAGCTTTTCAAGCTTCATGTGACGCCCAAACACTCATTTTTGTAATGAACCCATGTAACCTCAGCAGCAATGATACCCCGAAGTCTCGTCTCCGCAAAAAAAGTCATCTGCCGTTGCTGCTGCACCTGAGTCAAAGCCACCTGCACCTTGTGCCGGTTCAAATCTGGGGTAGAATGCCCCGGGAAGCCGGGACTAGCAGCGTTCATCTGGTTTTTCGCACGCGCTGTTCATCTGAACATTCTCTTTGCCAGCTCGTTCGGATTTGTCGCCGCAGGCATACCCTGCCGTTGGTCTCCTCTTGTCCAGCGGTCCAGCGTCACCGGCACCCCTTTCTGCCTTCCTTCATGTTCTTCTGGCTCTCCTCTTCTTTGGAAAGGCGGCCAGGTTATTGCGACATCTCTCTCGGACGAACGCGTCCTGCGGGGCCTTGGTTTGCCATCGATAGCCTGAGCTCGCAAGTAGGATCACGGCGTCTTGCAAACCCTCTTACCCCGTGCCATCATTCCTGCGAGAGCAAGCTGCCGCCTCTGAGTGCCACTGCAACCTCGAATGCTTATTTCCAGATCTGCCGTCCAATCGAGCAAAGGCCAGAGACAATCACAACCATGCCAATGCTACGCCAACGTCATGGTATGGCGGATGCAGCGGGTTCGTTCCTACCAAGTCAGCCCGAATTCCCATCAATCATGCCTCCCTCTTCCCCTTGTGACCCTGTCCATCCTCCACCCGCTCCGGAGCGGAACTCAAGACGGACGGCACCCTGGTTTCGGTCTGCGGGCTGTCGAGGGCCCTGTCGCTCACCCTTTTCCCCCTTCCTCTACAGAGATATTCTTCTGCCCCTTCGTGATCTATTTCGCGCAGCCACGAACGAGGAGACCCTTGTCTCCGGGCCATGAAACAATGATTCCGCCAATCAACGACCCATCACACCTCACCAAGACCCCTTCCCCGAGGTAACCTCTCCAGCCGACGGGCGCTCAGAGAATCCCGCGATGGAAATTCCGGAAAAGATTCAGAGAGTGGGTGGGAGTTGTATGTACTCTGGTTGCCTCCGATCTGGGCCGCGCCGTCTGCCAAGTGCCAAGCCCGGACAGCATGTTGTTGGTCTTTTTTCATAATAAAGTCGATCATCCGCGTTTTCAGAAACAGAGAAGAGGCTCTTTTGATGTCCCCTTATGCTGCTTGGCCTTTTCCCAACTTTGTCCTCTTACACTCTTTCTAGTCCGCAAGGCAAAAGGTAGCCCCTTGCAGCCCAAAATGGCGCTCAACACCCTTATTCAGGTTCTCTTCTTCTCCATTCTCTCCTTCGCCTCCTCTGCCCTGGCCGCTTTTGGCGTTACCACTTCTGGCAGCAACTTCGTTGTCGATGCCGGCTCATCCAACTCCCTCGTCTTCCAAGTCTCCAAGTCCAGCTGCGACATCAACTCCATCAAGTACCGCGGCAATGAACTCCAGTACGCGAGCAAGGGCAGCCACATCAGCTCCGGCCTCGGTACCGCCACCGTCGAGGCTACCACCATCACCGCCAGCACCGGCAAGGTTATCAAGGTGACCTGCACTACATCGACTCTGACGCACTACCTCATCGTCAAGGAGGGCGAGGCCAACATCTACTTGGCTACCTACATCACTGCTGAGCCCTCTATCGGCGAGCTCCGCTGGATCTCGCGTCTCAACAAAGACATCCTCCCCAGCGAATACCCCTTCGGCTCTGCCTCCACCACCGCCGGCTCCAGCTCCACTGTCGAGGGCTCCGACGTCTTCGTCGTCGGCGGCCAGACGCGATCCAAGTTCTACTCGAGCGAGCGCTTCATCGATGACAAGGTCCGCTGCGTCTACGGCACCAGCCCCGAGGAGATCCATGTCTGCGTGTCCGTCGAGCCCAAGACCGGCTTCGAGCTGTCGTCCGGCGGCCCCTTTTTCCGCGATATCAACACCAACAACGCCGGCGACTCCACCAACCTATACAACTACATGAACAGCAACCACGCCCAGACCGAGGCCTACCGTATGGGTCTGCACGGCCCTTACGTCCAGTCCTTCTCCCGCTCCGGCATTCCCAAGAACACCGACTTCAACTACGACTTCTACAGCGAGCTCGGCCTCAAGGGCTACGTTGCCAAGTCTGGTCGTGGCACCGTCACTGGCACCGCCTCGGGCATCTCCGGCAGCTTCCAGCGTGTTGTCCACTGGTACAACGCCAACGCCCAGTACTGGACCTACGCCTCCTCCAGCGGCGCCTTCACCTCGCCAGCGATGAAGCCCGGCACCTACACCATGGTCCTCTACCAGACCGAGTTCAAGGTCGCCACCACTTCCGTCACCGTCACTGCCGGCAAGGCCACCACCGCCAACATCGCTAGCGGCCTGACCTCCCACACCAGCCTGTGGAAGATTGGGGAGTACGACGGCCAGCCCACCGGCTTCCGCAACGCCGACAAGCAGCTCCGTATGCACCCCTCCGACAGCCGCATGAGCAGCTGGGGACCATTGACATACACCGTTGGCTCCTCCTCCGCCAGCGATTTCCCCATGGCCATCTTCACCGCCGTGAACAACCCTGTCACCATCAAGTTCAACCTCGCCTCTGCCCCTGGTGCTGCCACCCTCCGCATCGCCACCACTCTTGCCTTCGCCAGCGGTCGTCCCCAGGCCAAGGTGAACAGTTGGAGCGGCCCGTCCCCCGCTGCGCCCACCAAGATTGACTCTCGTGGCGTCACTCGTGGCGCTTACCGCGGTCTTGGCGAGGTCTACGACGTCAGTATCCCTGCTGGCACGCTTGTTGCTGGTGCCAACACAATCACCATCTCTGTCATCTCCGGCAGCAGCGGTGACACTTACCTGAGCCCCAGTGTCGTAAGTTCTCTCCATCAGGTTCAACAATGCCAGGCAGCTTGATGCTAACCACCCATTAGATCTTCGATGCTGTTGAGCTTTTCACGTAAACAGTTGATGCTCTATCTCGCAAGCAACTTTTATTATAAGTGAAAGAAGAGTTTGCGGACAAGGGTGGAGGATAGTTTCCTTGAGTCTTCATGGTACATATTTGGCCATTGGTCACCAGCACATAAGCTTCATCGTACATATATATTACACACAGTAGCCTACACACCCGTGCGAGATGGCCAACCATCTCACTAACCAAGACATCCCGTCGCCTTTGCACAATATTATTTCGTAGATGGTATACAAGTATCGGCTGTGTCTGCCCTCCTCCTCTTCGCATCATCGAATCAAACTTGAGTTCGAGGCACAATCGCTTCTGCATAGTCTATACCAAGACTTTGTGTCGTCATCTGCATCCAGCAAGGCTGTCAGACCTTCAACATAGAGCTGTGAGTCTATGACCAGAGCGACCGCTTTGGTCTTGGCGTATCTCCTTCAACATGTCAACATGCGGTGTTATACAATTTCTTAGACCCCTTTAGTTCCTCGACAATCAGCTCTTGGTTATATTGGACTTTTGATGGGCTTCCCGTAACAGCCCATCGAGGTCTAATTGCAACGGGTCGTTAGATGCTGTGTGGGAAGTGCCAATCCTATGGCTGAGCGACGTCCAGGAAGATGACTCGCTCATGTACCGATCGACGCTGTAGGGGACGTTTTGAGGAGGCCTATCGGTTGGTTTCGTCAGTGCCGTCGCTTGGAGACTGGGAAACGGGACTTTCACTTACAGATTGGAACAAGCCAAGGCGCTTTGGCCGGAGCTGCCTTTGGAATGCGACATGCTTGCCGTCAAGGTTGTTCAGCTGGACGAGACCTATGCTGAGTTGTAGGAGTTTCGACTGAGTCGTGGTGGGGCAGCTAAACAAGTCTTTGAGGGGCTTGCAACTGTCGTGATTGATACTTTGTACGCAACTGGGCTTTCGACGGATCAAGAGTGTAGCGATTGATGGGCTATAGCGAATGATGGGCTGAGAGCATGTGACTTGTATGTTTCTCTCTATCTTGTCCACGCGCGCCTTGCCTCTTTATATTCCATCACCTATCTATCCTAATTGAAACCCCGAAATGGCTCGAGATGTAGCCGCATCGAGTCGCGGAGCAGGCTTGAAAGAGGTCAAACTGGCTGGCATCTCATTGACATCAACTCGGCTTCATCAAAAAGACGATGCGCTCCGCATGCGCCGTTGACCAACTGTTATCATTATCCAATGACACGGCGTTCTCGGCCGGCCGATGACCGGCCTGCGACAGGGCAACCGTATGACCCATGTTTACTCAATATCTCAACTGAAGCTGGAACGCTTCAGGTTCATATGGGTGACTAAGTGGCTTCCTGCCCCGGGGCTGCGATGGCGTGCATCAACGGGACCGCAGTGTGTTGGACGTAAGTCATCTTCGTAGGGCTGAGGCCGGTTTTGGCGGACGGATCGCGCACTGATATGGTGCCAGCGCCAGGATTATTTGACCCCTGGACGGCCCTGAGACCAGCATGCTAATCTTCTGCTATGGATGTTAGTCAGGTACGTCACTTCGGGCTCCGTCCTCGGCTTATCCCGAGTCTCTCTGTAACATGACCCAGCAGACAGAAACAATGTTTCTGCCTGGCAATGTTGTCACAGACACGGAACAGGCACCTGCCACGAGCAAATCAGCTCGTCAAATGCAACTGAAGGGGTCATGCCGGTCTGCTGCAAGCTGCGCGCCAGAAATAGGCGAGGCATCCTCGCCCACCGTGCCCCCATTGTCCAATGACAGAAACTTGTTTCTTGCACCAACAACGGTCGTCGTCATGATCCAATCACATTTCTGGACGCCGCCCACCCTTGTTTATGCTGAGATGGTTCGCATTCTACTCCGCATAGCCTGGGGGGCTGAGCCCGTGAAGGCAACAGCAATGAGCGAAGGGGACGATGGACTTGTCCCATTTCTCGAGTGTGGCCCACGGTCTCCTGGCCGTTTTGCCTTCTTTCAACACTCTCTTTTGAATCATTTGATTTCATCGCCATAATATCGACGATAAGTAATTGACGGGACGGGAAACACAGAGAAAGAGACAGAGAGAGAGGGATCTCGGATACAGGGCATTTGAGGACGTCCAAGGGCAGCCCGGCAGCGAGTACGAGTGACATCTGGACTTTTTCACTCGAACCATCCCAGCAAGTCTGCACAGAAGTGCTTCGGCCACCTTCACCTATCTGCCTACCTACTCGTCTGCTTTAGTAGGTAGACAAGACAACAGTCACGATGGAGGACGAGCGGCCATTTACAGTTGAGATTCCAATTCGACCTCGGGAGCCGCGTCATCGCGACTCGACCATTGCCACGCAGGCCAAGATCGAAGAGGTCATTCACTCGCCCTTTGAACACCACTTCCGCTTATCGCAACCGCAACATCAACAGACAAAATGTCCCGAGGGCCTGAAAATCATCTCGAGCACATTCGCCAAGACGTTTCGCGATCGGTCGCCGACTTCTTCGACCATGAGCTCGACCCATGTCCCGGACTCTGCGACAACCTGCTCTATGCCCATGTCTCCCACCTCTTCGACTTTCACGAGGGCCACCACGCCTGACATCGACGGGCCGGAGCGCTTGCCTACCCCCTTTCTAGCATCCAAGTCCGGCACGAACGGTCATAGGTACCGGGAGTCTTGCGATTCTGGCTCGACCTTTGTGAACTCCATCCACGAAGAGAGGTTTCCGGCATATCCGGAGTCCATCTGCATTGGGCACCCGCACAAGGACGAGGACCCAATGCCGCTCATGGATGTCGTCGAGCCGGAGGATGATGGGCAGAATGACATGCAGCACACAGCGGGGACGCCCAGGTAAGCCTTTCAGACAATCGCACTTCATCGAATGCCGCGCTGACTGACGGGGGGTTCAAGGCCGCCGACGCCGGAAGAAGACTTCGAGTCACACCGTGAGCCGGCTGTTCCCCGCCAGCCACTAAACGAACGGTTGAGCTTTGACTCGGGCTCCGATCGTCTTTCGCGGGCCTGGGAACCCGCGACGCCAACGCCGATTGACTTCTCCAACGAGGAGGCTGACGCCGTTCTTGATTATGTCCTCCAGGTGACGTACGGCGTCGAGCTCGACGAAGTCAACATGCCGCCGTCATTCCTTCGCCATTTTGTCTTTAGGTTCATACAGGACATCGGCAGGTTCGCCTTCACCGGGTTTCCTGTCACGACGACGCAGTTGACACACACGACATCAACCTCGTCCAATGGCTCGGTGCCTGTGGCTCGAAGATCGGGATCTGGTCGGGGCTCTCAGAACGGGAAACGGAAAAAGGGCGACGCAAGCCGCCTAGAAGGGGATGATGACGGCGACGACTTGACCGACGACGACGGCGACTCCAGCGTGCCCTTCAAACGAGCGAGGCCAACCCCCAGGGAAGTAGAAGAGAACCTGCGCCTCAGCTGTCCCTTTCGGAAGAGGAACCCGCATCGGTTCAACGTCAGAGAGCACCACTCCTGCGCCATGACCTACTTCCCAAAGTTCGCCGAGTTGAGGTAAGGACACACTACCTGTCTAATGACGTTCGCTGAGCGCGACCTAACCCCTCTTCACAGGCAACACATTGTCAAGCAGCACAAGCGCAACGACCCGTCGTCTTTCATGTGTGACCGCTGCAACCGGGACTTCCCTAGCAAGAAGGACCTCAGAGACCACCAACGTCTACCCAAAGAGCAGATGTGCGACGTCTCCGATCATGACCCCGAGTCAGGGATCGATGGGCCCACGATGACGAAGCTGCTGAGCAGAAAGCGAGCAAGCGGCATGACCCCTGAAGTGCAGTGGAAGGAGATCTGGAACCTGTTGTTCCCTGACGATGATGACTACAAGGTCCAGCATTTCGGTGAGCGCCACATTCTCAATCTGCTGCAGCCTTCCTATACTGATCCTATTTAGACTTCTGTCCCGTCATCGAGCACTTTGAGCTGCAAGCCCAATTCATGAACAGCCTCAAAGACGTCGAAGACAGCCTCCGGAACAAGGGCATGACCCAACAGGCACTGGAAACCATTGGCAATATCTATCGTAACCAGTTCATCCAGGTCATCGAGCAGTGCATCACCAACGCCCAAACGATGCCCTACTCCAACAGGAGTAACCGGAAGAACGAACCATCTCCCTCCCGCTTCTTGGCTCCACGTCACCTGACCCGCACTGTCCCCCGTCCGGACTCGGGCGTGGATGTCGACGAGGGCTCCGAGGACAGCCAGTCTGTCACCGTCTTTCCCGGGGGCGTCTTTGATGGACAGGGATTACTGGGCCACTCGGACAGCGTGAAAACCGTCAGACGGGTATCTTCTACCTCGTCGGAGTCCAGGAGCTCGGTACCGCCAAGGCCGCTACAGCCTCTTATGGAGCAACAGCCTGCCTCTGGATTTGGTCTCGCAGGCTCTCCTTCTCCGCAGCAGAGGCTGTCGCCCTTGCTTCACCAGCAGCAGCAGCAGCAGCATCAGCAGCAGATACCACAACAGCCCACGGTATTCGATCAGCAGGCTGATTTTATGCCGATGGTGAGTGGCGTGACGCCAGACATGGCAACACAACTCTGGGCCTACAGCGAAGGCAATGCCGAGACAGGAACATCGCCGGGCGGGATAGGCATGTATGCGCCAACATTGGCTTCCAACGGGCAGAACCAGTTCCTAGAGTGGAACTCGGGACTGCAGAACTCTAATGGGATTTACGACTTTTCAGGATACATGCCTCGTTGAGTCTAACAGATGAAGGGATGGTTTGTATTAATAATGCATGAATCAGGGGTTCGTCTCTTAATAGCTCATATGCGTGTGTCATGGCTTGACCTGGATAATGGAGGATACCGTAATGGCAGTCACACTGTTCGCTGATTGTTTCAGCACCCATGAGGCGGCCGCACCCATTGATTTGTGAACAAAGTCAACACGGCTTTCGCCCTGGCAGGGAAATCGGGACTTACTGACTTACTGACTGAGGGACGCATGGTCGCACCACAGCAGCCAGCAGATATTTGCACCAGGGCCAGGCGAAATAGGAGAGGTTTCGGTTGTGGAAGACGCAATGAAGCAAGTGGGAAATCGCATTGGATGGGGATGATTAAGTAGACTCAATACATCACATCTATTGTACCATTCATTGATATTTTAGGCTTGCTCCCTCTACGTTCTATCGAACGGGTGAACGAAGCAAAATAGTTGGATGTCATTGGAGCATATTGACGCGCATATTCAGCACTCAAATAGAAAAGCCCACAAAGCAAACCAAGAAGCAACTGGAGATGGATTACGCCCGAGTTGGCGGCCAAAGATAAAGAGATGAGCCTGCGCTTCTTACATAATCGCCATGCAACAAGCCTATCTTGGCCAAGCGAGCCGACCCCGCGGTTGGCTCCTGGATTTCTCGCCTCACCACCCTCACACATCACGCATCGTCAACGTGGAGATTGCATTTCATTGAACGGCAGTCTTGGAGCTAGCTAGCCTTCAGGTGTTCTCAATTCTGTTGTGTCTTTGTACCGCCTGGTCTTCCTCCTGGGCAAGTGCAGCCCTTGTTCGATCCCATCCGGTAGCCATGGTTCGGTTCGGTATGGTGTCAGCTTCACCTGGCGAGTTGCGCCTCTACTTCCTGTGCCTCTACTTTGGCATCGGTGCTTCAGTCTGGGGGTGAGTCTACAAGTTTTCACTCCTGTTCCCACGGTCGGTGTATTTTACTGGCGCTGTGAGTCGGGTTCTGGCCCGGGTTTGGACATTTGACCGGCAACCATGATTTCAAGATTCCGACGGTGGGGATGTTGATTTAGGCTCGGTCACTCTCTTCCACAGCTGTACAGAGTTTGAAAGCGGTCTAACGATACATGCAGATACAACATTGGGGTCATGTCCTCAGTTCTTTTCAACGTTGGTTTCGACGATGCCACAGGCCACCTGTCTATGGGCATGAAGGGCATCATCATCAGCGTCTACTACATCGGAACATTCTTCAGTTATCTTCTCCTTTCTCACCCTATCAGCGACTGGCTTGGGCGTCGGTACGCAGCCCTGTGTGGGACCGTCGTTGTGTGTCTAGGAGCCATCTTGCAAGCCGTCAGCAATGGCGCCACCGGAGTTGGTACCATGGTCGCCGGTAGAGTCATCAGTGGCCTCGGCGTGGCCATCGTCTCGACTTCGGTGCCTCTTTACCAGGCGTGAGTCCTAGTCATTGAACAGGTATGGCGCGAGAACTAAAGTCTGTTCTACAGTGAGATCTCGCCGGCACAGAAACGCGGCCATTTCGTGACAGTGAACCACGTTGGATTCATCGCTGGTATCGCTACGGGTCTTTGGTGAGATATTCCTGCCCCCACCCAAGAAACGAAGCCACCCAATGTTGACTCTTCCCAGGGTTGGTTTCTTCATGAGATTCTGGCGATCAAGTGCAGGATATTTCTGGGGTTGGCGACTGTCTATCTTGCTCGAGATAGTTCCGGCCCTCGTTTTTGGACTCGGGTTGCCATGGATCCCCGAAACGTGAGTACTCCGGATTCCTTGGAGGAGACTTTTATTAACGATACGCAGACCGCGATGGCTTGTTGAGCATGGCCGAAAAGACCAAGCGCGTTCGACACTTCGTTGGCTTCGTGAGGGTAGTTTCGAAGACGATCAGATCGAACAAGAATTCGCCGGAATTGCCCATGATGTCAACGAGTATCACCTGTCCGGGACCAACTGGCTTTCCTTGTTCAGAGAGAAAGCTTTGTTTGCCCGTCTGTGGCGCGCGACCTTGCTACAGTTCATGGCCCAGATCTGCGGTGCATCCGGCATAAAATACTACCTTCCGTTTCTATTGGAACGTCTTGGGCTGGATATGAGGGTTGCTTTGATGGCGAGCGCCATTGAGATGACGATCAAAATTTTCTTCACCGTTCTCGAGATGTTCATCATTGATCGATTTGGACGAAAAAATTGTCTCGCTGCTGGCTGTGTGGTCATGGCTTTCTCACTATTGGTAAGCCGAGAACAAACCCAAAGGCTTTCAAGGTCGGAAACTGACTGTTGCTACCTAAAGATCAACGGAGCTGTGCCTCTTGCGTATGGGCACGAACTCAGTGATGCTGCCAGTGTGGTTTGCATTGTCTTCATTTTCGTTTACGCCATGGGCTTCTCCATAGGTTTTGGGCCGGCTGCTTGGGTGTACAACACAGAGGTAAGGACAACTGACACTGAATTCGATTCTTGGCTTAGACGACGACTAGATTTTCCCCACGGCGGTACGAGCTCGCGGACTCAACTTTGCTTCGGTGGGCGGCTCTATTGGGGCCGGTATCGTCAGCATGATCTGGAGTTATGGTATGGACGTTTTGGGCAGCAACTCGTACTTTGTTTTTATGGTCATAAATCTCATCTGCATCCCGGTACGTAAACCAGGGCCTGCTATTCTCGTCTTTTCCAGACACACTAACATTGTCAACGAGACTATCTACACTTTTCTTCCGGAAACCAAGGGACGCGAGCTTGAGAACATGGACGCACTCTTTGGTGCCGTCGATAAGCCAAGGACTAACGGCGAAGGTGAGAGCTGACCTCTGTGGGAAAGACATTGGTTGCTAACTTGAACTAGACGCCTCTGCACATCTCCTGCGGGACGACGCTCCCTACAGGGATTCCGAGGATTCGGCACCTGATACGACGAGAGATGAGGACCGTGAGCTAAGTCTCGTCCAGTAAAATTCTCTGGTCTCTCTCAAGTATCGAAACGATTTGCTTTGAAGAGGGAAGAATGGGGTGCTCCATGGTTTGGACACCCTGGCACTGGTTGCTCTGGGGGTTATTGTAATTGGCATATTAGCCTACAACGCCTGCGGAACGTGGGAATCATTCGCTGAGTGATGCACTTTCCGCAAGCTAGGCATCTAGCCTGTTCATCTTTGATACAAGTTAGAGGACCGCGTGGTTGCGAACAGTTCAATCTGGTACTGGTTGGGACCGTTGGGTCGATAGACTTAGCTTTGGCCAGAATCTTCGGGTGGCCGCCCTACGCATAATTGAATTATGGCGTTGAGGTCTCTGATGAGGAAATCACAAAGGCATTTGTTGCGACAGCTTGAGCTTCACCCAGGTACGCGTAGATGGTGCTGTTATGATAAGATGAGGGTTGGTATGTATAGTAACCTAAACGCCACTAAAAATCTTGAGGTGCACCGTATTGAAACAAATTCTTGATGAGTTCGAGTTCAATTGCCTTCTTTATCCCGAATCTCTAGTACTTCCTCCTGAAGTTGGAGACGAGTGATGACGCAAGGTGCCAAGTCAGCGGCGCCATTTTCCCATCGCAGGGAAGATCGACATCGATCTGCAGACTGCGTATCGGTCGTGTTTCTCGTATTCCTCGTCTAAAACCAACCTCACTAGTTATTGTTGAACATCGAGATCTCCAGAACGACTTCGACTGTTGATGTATTATGCCAACGAATATGCGTTCATGGGATCTTGAGGTCGATGAATCTCCACGAAGTATAAGATTGTTCCCATCCCCATTTCTAAACCGCTCTCTGAACTCCATAGTTTCATGTTCTACTTTAAGCTTCCCTAGAATCTTCAACAACATGTATCTCTTTCTGCTTCTTCAGGCGTTCGTTCGCTTTGCACATGGGGGCCTCGACTGCCGACCTGAGGGTCCGGCGGTACCGCGTCCGCTCAACCTGGCCAACTCCAACACTTTCCAACTCGCCCTGTCGTCGTTCGAAGAGCAACTAGAACAGGCCTTGTCGGCTAAGACAAATGCAGGCTGGGTTGTCGAAAACACATCCTTCTCCCTGGCCGTTGTGTCCACTGACCAAGGTCCTCCTTCAATACCTCTGTGGGAGTTTCACCACCTAGCCAGCAACAGCGTCGATGGGACGAAAGACGTCAATGGGAATTCCCAGTACCTTATTGGTTCAGTCTCCAAGGTCTTTTCGACACTTGTGCTGCTCAAGAGCGGCCTAAATCTTGATAGTCCCATCACTGACTACATCCCGGAACTCAATGACACGTCCTCGTCCATTCCGTGGGCTAATGTGTCACTTCGCGCATTGGGCTCGCATCTTTCGGGCGCTCCGTCTAATTGTCTGTTTCCCAACCTAGTTTAAGAATATCGCCTTCAGACGATTATGTGTTGTGGCCAAGAAGCGAGCTAATATTCTTCATAGACGGATTCTCTGAGTACTACTATCTCAAGGAGTACTTTGAGTCACTTGGCTTTCCCACTATCAACGAAAGCGCATTTGGCCCCTGTGGTGTGACTGGGTTGAACGAAGCTTGCACTAAAGCCCAGCTCCTCGAAGGCATGCTCCGTTCGTACCCGACTGCTGCGGTTATGGAACGTCCTGCCTACTCGAATGTTGCTTTCACCATCTTTATCATGGCTGTAGAGCAAGCAACAGGAATGAGCTATTCGGAACTTCTAAAAACTCTAGTTTCCGGACCCCTAAGACTCACAAACACTCACGTCAGCCCTGGAGTATCGTCCAGAGCGGTGATCCCTCCGGTGGACAACGGCTGGGGCAGCGACTATGGTATCAATGCGCCGTGAGTTCCCCATACGTTTGAAAAGTCTCTCTTATTGACAACCATGCAGGGGTGGTGGTCTCGTTTCGTCGTTATCGGATCTCTCGGCTCTAGCCCATGGTATTCTTTCTAGGAAGGTTCTCTCGCCGGCCAAGACGCGAGAATGGCTCAAACCACACGCTTTCGCCGGGTCCCCTCACTCATTCGTAGGGCTTCCCTGGGAGATCTTTCGACCTCCAAATCTCGTCCCCGAAAATCCTCATCCCGTGGCCATATATGCCAAGTCTGGTGGCGCGTACGGGTATCGCAGTCAACTGGCCATCCTCGACGAGTACGGCGTTGCCGTAGTTATTCTCACTGCAGGTGATATGGCTGCGGTCCCACACATCTATGACGCCATGCTTGCTACGACTGTACCAGCCGTCGATGCTGTTGCGAGAGAGCAAGCAGGCGATCTCAGCGGTACTTTCGTCAACAGCCCCTCACACAGCTGCATCAATGCAACAATCACCCAAGACAACAATTCACTCATTCTCTCGTCGTTGGCCCACAATCAGTCTGACATTCTATCTGCACTGACCGAGATTTGGGCGGTGACAGTCGGCTCTCAACTAACCCCCATCGAATCCACATTCAGAATCTTCCCAACCGATGACATTTCCACATCCATAGTGGATGGGAGAAACGTGACGAGAGAGGCATGGCGAATCTGGTTCGAACCGAGGTACAGTACCGGCTCCGATCTTCCGGGCAGCGGAGTTGGTTCGCAGGACTGCATGTCATGGACCCTCAATGACTGGATCTACTATGGTTCCGAACCTGTGGATCGATTTGTGTTTGTACGAGATGCAGAAACAAAGGAAGTGGTGGGTCTCGAATTTCCTTTCCTACGATCTGACCTCTTGGGTAGAGTCGGGAATAGGGATCCTGTTGATTCAATCGGGTGTCCTTGAAGAATACAATTGGCTGCGTCCAGTCAAACAATGTCAACACTACTATCACAAAGAGTGCGGAATTTCACATGCCATATAACTTATTCAACTACAACTGCAATTCGTGTTACTATCGCCAGGTTGGTCGCTCAGTTGCAAGTAACCGCAACAGTAGAGAGCAAAACAACAGCTTTGTTGTGCCCTGAACAAGGCAGTGGAAGCAAGACTCAAGACTTGACGAGCATGAACAGTTCCCCTTCAGCAGTGTTGTCACTGGCGACGAACAACCTTGAGAAGGAGCGGTCCCAGGTGATGCCAGAAGGGCGAAAGCAAGTCGAGCCTGTACAGCTACCAACATTGGTGCTCCAAAAGATATCTGTGTAACCGGTTTTGGAGTTCGCCGCCGCAACGGGGTCGTAGTTTCCATTTGGGAGTCTGGTAAACGGAATCGATGAGACCTTGAAGCCCGTTGCAGGTGACCTGTTCCAAGATCCGTGTAGTGTCATGTAGAGATTCTGGAAAGTCTTGTCAAAAGCGGCGCCGATGGGGGCGCTGTGAGCTTGGATCGAGAGTCTTGGAGCAACAGACCGCTGAGTGCAAGTGTCGTCGTTGAAGGTACTGTTGGGAGCGACGACGAATTGCTGGCCGACGGTAAAGCTCTTGTCGGTGATGACGGAAGGTTCCCAAACGGAGAAGCAAGTCGGGTAACCATACCACTGCTCGTTTGGCTTGGAAGGGTCGCCAACTAATTCATGGTCAGTTCATGTGTGAAATTCAAAGCGTATTGAAACGATGTGACCTACGCAAGTTGAGTTCCTCAGCAGGGTTGTCGTTATGGATGTCGTAGCTCTGACCGTTGACTGTGCGGGTGAAGTCGTCGCCGCTGTTTTCTACGCCCCAGATGCTACTCAACTGAAGATTAGCTCCGATAAGCAGGAGGTTTTCTTTCCAACATACGCATTGTTTCCGTCGGCCGCAAGAGCAACTTCGTTACGCAGACCGTAACCCAGAAGCCATCCTTGAGAGGCATAGGCATAACCACCAGAAGGGACGCTGCGCATGTCGAAGACCTTGACCACGGCGCGGGCCACAGCCTTGTTGAGGGACTCGTAGTCAAAGTTGTTATACGACCCCTGCTGTATGACGAGGAGATGCGGCGTCGCCGGCGGGATAAGCAGGGCGCGTGTCGGGTGACCTCCCTGTTGCATGTTCTTGACCACAACGGTCTGCCCACCAACTGTCTGTGCCTTTGCGTCGTAAACGTATGACCATGCTGTAGTCATGGAACTGACATACAGCGTCTTACCATCTGGCGTGAAGCCGATTCCATGGTTAAGCGAGGGATTGCTGATCAGCGTCTTTGATGACAAAACACAGCCATCGGACCCAAAGGTGTGAATCGTGACACCTTTGCCGGACTGTACGACGAGCAAGTTGCCTTCTGAGTCGACCGCTACACCTCGAGGGCCGGTGAGAGACCCCGCCAACTTGACGGCTCTCCAGCCACTGGCAGTTTGATATCCGAATCTGAAGGGGTTTACGCCCGAGCACGAACTAGGGATGGGCAGCACGGGAACACTGGACGCGGCGGCAGACGAGGTTGGGGTCGCCGTGGGACGCGAAGTTGAGGCCGTAGTAGTGGTGCTGCCAGCGGGAGGGAAGCCTGTACTGGTGACGGTGGTCTGTAAAGTGGTGGTGCTACGGAATGTCGATGTTGAGAAGGTCGTCAACAACGTGGTCTGCGTCACTGTGCTAAATGGAGGGCCGTTTCCGGCATCACCGCCAGCCCAGAGTTCAAATTCGGGAGCTTGTGCGGGCTCGAAGTTGTGCATCCAGTGTCCCACACGCTCGTGAATGCCGAAGGTGGTGTCATTGGCCGCGGGGTCGTCGACGGGCACGCCCGAGTAAGCGAAGGCCAGGTAGTTCTCTCCGTTGGGGTCCAGGGATGTCGGGTCGTTGCCGAATGGCGCCCAGTATGTGCATCCCTTGCACAGAGCCGTGACCGAGAAGTGAGTGGTGTTGACGACGGTGCCGGGGAGAACGGTGTACTCGGCGTCCTCATAAGGCGGAGGGGTAAAGTAGCCGCTGATTACGGTCAACCCTGAAATGTTGAGATCTTGAACCAAGGTACCACTTACAAGGCTATCCGGGATGAGACAACCACATCGTCGCCGTTTACCCACACAATAGTCAGGGGATTGTATGTCATAGAGCCTCCCCAGGCCAATCCAGCCCAGCCAACCTCTACAGGTGCGGTAACTTGAAGAATAGCATCGTATGGCTGGCCTGGAGTGGCTCCGTTGGGAATAGCGATTCCATACGTAATGCCACCATCGTTCGTATACGAAGCGAAACAACGGCCTAGGCTATCGCAGTACGATGACTGCCCCTGGGCAGTAGCTAGAGAGACATGTCAGGTGAAGTATGACGATAGGAAGTGACTTTCGTTCTCACCGAAGCTTGTGAGTGTCACAGCACTGAGGGTTGCGGTTGGCCAGCGCATGATGTTGATCCAGGCATCCGATCAGGCAAGGAAATGTCAGAGTCCACACCGACGGACGAATCATGAAATTTTCATCGGGAGTAACACGTCTTTAAGGGTAGCCATGCTGATAATCGTTGCATACATCATGTAGCAAGTACTCGGAGGATGACTTCCTAAAAAAGTAGCTTCGGTTGTGACGAAAGAGGATATAATGGAAAATGGAAATAGCAGGTAACCGACCAGGAGAGAAAGGTGGGCAAATGCAATAGCAGACACAAGATATCGTTGTTTTCGGTTAGTCATTCTTGGCGATGCCAGACAACAAGCAGAAGATTCGAGAGCAGCTCTGAAGGCAATAACATTGGCTCAAGATGATTGTGGCACGAGGCGAGAGCAGAGCCGGTACGCCCATATGATGACCCAGACGCCGAAGGTTGCCAAGGCGGAAGAATGCATCTGGCAGATTGCGTATGTGTTTTGTCAACAGTGGAAGAACGGTTGCGACCAATCTGGTCATTTGGCTTGATGTGATAACCATGACGGAAACGCCACTGGGGTTTGATGATCATGACCGCCATGGACGATCACTTGAGATACAATAGAGACAAATATGAGGGGAAGGGAGTGAGGAACCTGCTAGTACAGGCAGACTCACCCGTGCAAGCAAGCCTTCTCGAAAGGGCGCGGAATTACACGGTGCGGCCAATATGGATTTCCTAAACGAACGTCAAAGAGATAGCAAATGGGTTCTGAAGACCAATTGAGAGGAGATCGGGTCAAAATAACGAACTGATATTGAGGCTAAATGGGCAGTTCGTGCGTGGTGCATGCGATGGAACTTTGAGCGGATGGCGTATTACGGTACGGCAGAACGACCGGAAGACGAGACAAGAAGATAGATCAGGCAGCCGGATGGGGCTTGGTGTGCTTTGGGCCAAGTGGCCAACTGGAGAGGGAGTTACGGATGATAAGCCAGAGTGACATGGGCGGATGAGATGGCGAAAAATTGCAGGTTGCCGTGGAGGGAAGCTTTCGGTCAAGGGAGTGGGGATTGGCTGGCTATGTCAGGAGAGCATTTACGCGATGAGCCGGAGAGACTGTATGTATGACCGGTTGTTTTGGCTATTTACCGACCAATGGGACCTGACTTGAATAGGTTTGGATGAATGAGAGAACCATGGAAATAACATCAACTGGAGTGAACGACGTGAATGAGAAGGACGAGCGGGCATCTATCTGCTTCGGAGCAGGCATTTGAAGTTTTGCCTAATGGTGACAGAGATTCAGGCACTGACTGAAAGCACGCGAGCACTTGACGCGGAAGGCGAGATGATTCGGTGGCGGGGGTACAACATGGCGTCGTACCAGAATGATATAAGATCGTTTGGGTGAATAGACAATGGCTGTTGATGGGCGTTTTAAAGCGTCCATGGTCAATCGTGGAGGAACGGACATGGCAGTGATGGATGGATGAGGATCGAGATCGAGACGCGGTTACCAAGTAATAGGTATGTACCTCTGAGGATTAACTAACTTACTAAGGCAAATAGATAAGGGGTGCTTACTTAAGTAAGTTATGCAGATCTAATGTATGGCCCCGGAAGAACAAGCGGCTGGCATTCATTCTTGGCCTGATGCAGGCAGGAGAGGAGAAAGAAAGCAGCCAGGGACTTGGACGCGGATTCTGGGAGGCCAGCAGGGCCGTCTGTTTCTCAAGAGAGTATCCAGCGACGTGTGACGTTTTCCCCAACAACATCTCCGCATCGCTCGTCTTTTCTTCGCACCCAGTGTCCAGTGTCACCATCCATCCATCCATCCATCCATCCATCCATCCATCCATCCATCCACTTATCCATCCATCCACCACCATCTACCATCGCCAGGCTTCTCTCCCACCAGCCAAGCGGGCGCGTGGCCTGGTAGTTTCAAACTTCCATCACACATAAGGCTCCGCCTCCAAAGTCGACAGTACTCGGCCCGATCGAGTCATGGCTCCATCGTCTGCGCCCCAACCCCGCAATGTCGGGCATTTCGCGATTGCGGCTTTTCTGCCAGACAGATTCCATACTCATTCACTCACTTAAGATGCTGCGAGCAAAGTGCTAGATGGGCTCAAGCCGTCATGGCGATAGCAGGGGCGTACAACAAACAGCCTACACCAGCATGCTGGAAGCGACGAACGAGGTCAGGCAGCCCGTATGTGTGGTAGGCAACGGCCTGTTTCGGCCTGCTCTGGGGCGCGAGCAAGGTCAGAAACCTCGACCGTGAGACCAAACCACGAGCCACCACCATCATCTCCTCGTTCATCCCCCCCTCACCGTCCCCGGTCCTGGCCGGGGCGCCACTACGCCAACACCAGTCCGATTACAGCAGAGACCCTAAAATGAGAAGGGAAAAAGGCTTTCCCCCACCTTTCCGGCGGGGCAAGCCGCAAATCACATTCGGGATCCCAGACACGCGGGGGACCCTGACTATCAGTCTATCAGTCATTGACGTGCTCGACTCGACCCGATATCCGAACCTGCGCCCTCTCGCCCGTGTTTCTGCCCTGGAGAGCTTCTCACGACTCAGGACAATTACTGCCCTTTACTGTCGCCACGTTACATAGCAGCCAATTTGACTGCTATACACTACGGGGTTTTAGTTCGTTGTTTCTGAACTTGCAGACCAAACAAGGACAAGAGGAGGGGGGAAGAAAGAAAGGAAAGGAAAAGAAAAAAGTTCGCCGACAATCTAGACGAAGAACAAAATGGCTGCCTCGCGCACCACCGCCGCCTCCCGTCCACTCTCGGCCGTCCTGCCGCCGCTGGTTCTCGGTACGGCCACCTTCAACTACCAATACGTCTCGGACCCCGGCCGTATGCCCTCGGTCGACATCGTTTCGCGCGCCCTTGACCTTGGCGTCACGGCCTTCGACACCTCCCCCTACTACGGCCCCTCCGAGTCCATACTCGGTGATGCCCTGCGCAGCCTCTCGCCACCCCGCGAGTCCTACTTCCTTGTCACCAAGGCAGGCCGCATCGCCCCGACCGAGTTCGATTATTCCCCCGCCTGGATCCGCGCCTCGGTCCGCCGCAGCCTCGACCGCCTCAACACCTCGTACCTCGACCTCGTCTACACCCACGACGCAGAGTTCGTCTCCCCCGACGACGTCGTCGCTGCCGTCCGTGAGCTGCGCCGCCTTCGCGACGAGGAGGGGCTCGTCCGCTACGTCGGCATCTGCGGCTATCCCGTGCCTGTCCTCTGCGATCTTGCCGAGAAGATCCTCCGCGAAACGGGCGAACCCATCGACGCCGTCCAGTCCTTTTCGCACTTTTGCGTACAAAACAACACCCTTGGCACCGATGCCGTCTTATCGCGCCTCCGGGACGCTGGTGTCGGTGTCGTCACCAACGCGAGCATGCTGAGCATGGGCCTGCTCACGACGCGCGGTGTCGATGACGGGCCCATGGCGAGCTGGCACCCGGCCCCGAGCCCGTTGCGCAAACTGTGCAAGAGCCTCGCCATTATCGCCGAGGCCGCGGGCGAGAAGATGGAGGATGTCGCCCTCTACTGGGCCATGTCGAACTGGGCTCGCGTCGGTCGCGCCTTTGGCAGCGAGTTGCTGCCGCCCACCTATAACATCCCCACCAAAGTCGGCGTCAGTGTCATGGGCGTCACGTCCGTTCCCGAGCTGGAGGAGACGGTTCTCGCTTGGCAAACTATGTTGCACGAGCTCGTGGCCGAGAGCAGCAGCGGCGGCGGCGACAAGACGCAGTCTAATGCTTCCACGGCGTGCCGTCGGCACGACAAGATCCAGCGCCTCGTGACGGAACAAATGTGGCCGGCCCTGGGAGATTGGCGTAACTATAGCTGGGCCAGCCCTGGTGAGGATTTCGTAAATCAGCGTGCCCAGCAGGCCTCCACCACCGCCGAGCCCCATTTGTAGATGTATCCCCAGGAATTCTTGCAGTCACAACCCTTTGGAATTCGGCATTTTCGGCGTTTCCTCAATAAACAGAATTGTGAAGCTGAGACCTTCGTCATCTCGGCTTTCTTATTTCCACGTACTCGGACGGTAGTAGAATACAATGAATCAGCCATTCACATGGCAAAAAAAAAAAAAAAAAGAAAAAGAGGGGGGAGAAACAAGTAGCACGTCTAAACAATCAATCCACTCTACCTTCCCAAATGCCACGCTAAACGCCCTGAGTGCCCTTGAGTTTCTCACCCAGAGTGTATGCAAAAATGAAAAAAGTCTCCAAGTTTTCGCGCCGAGTTGCCGCCACCAGCTGCGACAAAATACCGCATTTCCCCGTAACACCCTCGTCGTGATTTCCTCATTGGGTAACCTCCGACGACCTCTCGACGACGTTCTCGTGGCCAAGCCTCTTCGTCTCAGAGTTTTCCGTGGCGGGTGCTGGGGTCTCCGGCGTGATCGTAACCTCAGGAGTCAGCGCCCCGCTACCAGGAGACTGAACACCGTCCTTGCTGCTATTGCCGTCGACAGGTTCCTCGGGGATAGTGGGTGGCGGTTTCAAGGTGCCCACGTTGCTCTGCACGGGCTGCTCGACATGAGCATCTTCCATATGCTCCGCTTCGGGCTCGTCCTCAACTTCGTCCCGCTTCCGCGTCGCGGTCCGTTGGCCTTCCCCTGAAACTCCTTCTTGGTCTTGGTTGGCTTCGCCGTTCTCGATATCAACACCCACCATTTCTGCCAGACTCCGGAAATTGAACATCGGCTCCGTGTTGTCGCGCTCGCCCTCTTCGCTCCGGTTACCGACGCTCAATTCGCTGGCCCGCGGGTCGAGGTATGCCTGGTTCGTGTAGCTTCCGGCAGCGCTATCGGCTAGCGAAGACGAGATAGACGAGGCATTGCTCATCTGTCTAAGATGAGAAGGCCCACGACCAGTTGTTGGGATGGGCAACGACGGAGTGGACGAGGTGCTCTGGAAGCTGCTTTCGGAAGACTGCGTCTCGACTGCTGGGCGCTCAACAGCTTTGCCCTTTGAGTTCGAGTTCGGTGCTGAAGTTGGGGTTGGAGCAGGCGCCGAGGTGGGTGTTGTGCTGCTCGTTGCTGCGACCGGGGATGTCTCGGTGCTGACACCAGCAGAGCTTGACTGCGCCCCCTGGAGAGTCGCTTCCACGCGTAGGTTGCTGGTGGTACTGTTTCCCCGGCGTCGTCCAAGACCAAGAGAGAGACTGCTTCCGCTGGCAGAACTTTGCCCAGGACCGTAGACGCTTTGACGATCCTGTTTTTTGACAGCTTTACGCTCCTCCTTCTCCCGCTTCTTGGCTTCCTTACGCTCCACTTTTTCCTGCTTGCGCTTCCGCTCCTCTTCGGCTGCAAGAGATAAACGGACGGCCTCCATAAACATCATATCCTCCAATTCTTCCATTCTGTTTCTCCTGTTGGCGGGGGCTCCGCGCCCCGAGGAGCTCCGTGGTCCAGGCTCAGGCCCAGTGGGAACCGCTTCGCCCTCTGGATTACGGCTCGGGCTCTCCTCCGGCTGGTTGTTGGGCGGCGCGGAAGGTGTTCGACTACCCGTGTTCCTCCGACTGAAACGTCCAGGTCTGGTAAAGGCGAAGCCGCGTTGTTGCTCGTTGTTGCCCATGAGAAACGCGGCGGTATGCAATGCGGTCGCCGCCGCAGCTCTCCGGGCTTGGTGTGCCCGTTGCGCTGCGAGTTTCGTTGACCAATCCGGACGTACGCGGTCAGTGGTGATAACGTTCGGGGCGTTTGCCGACAGGCTCTGAGCACGTCGTCTACCAGGAGTGGGCGAAGTCGGAGAAAGGGTCGAGTTCAGAGAGCTCTGCGATGACATGGCCGTATTCTGTGACGGGTATCCAATAGCGTATGACAGTCCACGGCGGAACGGAGGGGCGTCGTATGTCACGCCAAACTCTGTCTGTTGGCAGTAGGGACACTGGGCGGGTTCGGAAATGAGCATCTCCGAGGCCTCTTCCGGGTTGGCGGGGTTGGGAGGTTGTTCGCTCGGTTCGCCATGGTGCTCAGGGTAGTGGGGATCGGCACGTTTGATCTGGACGAAACATTCACTGCAAATGGGCTGATCGCAACACCGAGTGCTGTTCAGGTAAGGCGGATATGTCAGGAAGCAGATAGGGCACTCTGTGGCGTCCTTGTACAAAAAGACTTCCAGGGGCTGCCCGTTAACGCAGGGGTCGTTAGGCAGCTTAATCTCGCGCGGGGCAACGTCGCCCGACGAGTTATTGCGCGAACCGCCGCTCAAGGCGGCGGCCAGGGCTTTCGCTCTGGGCTTGAACGGCGAACTGCTACGTTGCTGTTGCTGAGCTGCGTTGGGCGATGATATGCCGGAGGCAGGCAGGGAGCCGCTGCGATCTGAGCCCACAGACAAAGACCTCGGGCCGATCGGAACTGTCAGGTTTGCGAGGTTCTGCGATGACTCGGTTGGGGACGCAGGCGAGTTTGCCTGGGGGATAAACTCGGGGGGAGGCTGTTCGTCGGCAGCAGGGATCGGAAGACCGCGACCGGCGCAGATGAGCTGGTATTCGGTCCAATTATCGGAATAATCGTTGAGGCCTCTCCAGAAGGGCGCAAGACGTCTCTCAATCTGTTGGGTACTCCATGTCAGCACGAATCCCGTAGTCACGAGGGGCCAAGGAGGCGACTTGCCTGCAGCTGCCGGACGACAGGTTTACTGAAGTCTTCGGTCCCAGTGTAGGTTCCAAGCGTAACGAGGTAGCCACCATCGACATGCTCTTCCTTCATGCTACGCTCACGCTCCTTCTCTCTGGCGACTCGTTCCCTCTCCAATCGACGGGCCTCACGTTCTTGCCTCGTTTCTCTTCGCTCGTAAGGAGCATCCTCTCGGCCGGCAGCGCTGGACGATCCGGCGGCTCCGAGACCGAGGAGATTCAGGTCAGCCCTGCTAAAACGACTCTGCCTTCGGGAGTTGGGACGATCACTCGGGGTCTCCCTAGAAGTCGAGGCATTGAGGTACGCAGCCTGGCTTTGGCGATAGTCAGTCGCCGGGTCGACCGGACGAGACTCTTTGGTGCTTGAATTGCCCATGTTGATTATCGACGGTATAAACTTGTCTTGGCTGTAGCGCTTGGAAGGGGTTCGACTGCTCGTGTTTGGTTCGACGTAGTCGCTGGCAACGGTTGGCGGGGACCTCGGAAGGAATAACGGTCGCGTCGACCCGGGTCAACGACCAGCAGATTGCAGCGCGATGGCAGACAGTAGGTTGGGCCGGGTAGGGCGTCGTGTAGCTGTGCAGCAAGCGTCAAGAGTAGGTGGGAGATAATGGGTATGCGATGACGCTGTGGTAATACCGCCGCAGTCTAGTTGTGGGGGCCGAGATATGAGTAGGTAGGGAGTCAACAATGCATCCTTCACGCAATGTCGTCGAAGGTTGCGGGCATTGTCGGGTGATGGCGGACGGTGGGTGAACGCAATAAATCGGTCTTTCGGGTGCTCAGCGCATGGGCGATATACGATATGCGACAGTCGACGATGGAGATGAGGTTATGGTGATGATGGTGGTGATGGATGATGTGGTTTGGGTTGACAGCCGGGGGTTGACAGTCAGCGGATGTTGATGTTGTTGTTCTTGCGAGTGTACAGGTACCGGTCGGGCGTGTCGGGGCCGTGGAAGCTTGTGACGACGTGGGTGTCGTACGTCCGTGGCTGGGCTCTGGGCGCCAATGTAAAGTTTGACGAGGTTTTGTTAGGTTCCGAAAGAGACGGAGATCTGCCCGAAAAAAGGCACAGCTTCAGGGGAGTCTGGAGAGAGTGAGGGGGAAGAGGGAGAGAGAGAAAGAGAGAGAGGAAGAGTGAGTTGTGTGTGTGTGTGTGTGTGTGTGTGTATGAGTGAGTGAGAGAAAGCAAACCGGACCGGCAGCACGGATGAGAGGAAGTGGCCAGGATGGCAAGGTACCGTGGGTAGCGGGAGAGGAGAGGCGAGCCACCGATTGTTGGATGTACCCAGCACCCCCAAGACCCAAGACTGTTGCGTGCGTCTTGCCGTCGGTGGAGGGACGAGCAGCAAATGCTTGTCAAAGTCGTCGGTCGGGGGATTAAGGCGGAGGGCCGCGGGGGGGGGGGGGGGGGTTAGAGGATGCAGCGCAGTCAGTGCCTCGCCGGCTGCAACTGTACTGTAGATGCCTGTAGTACACGTGTAGTAGGCAGTGACAGAAGCCAGGGGGAAATGAGTCTGCGTCACTGGTAACAGGGTCAAAGGTCAAGGAGAGACGGGCAGCTAGCAAGTTTGTCAGTCAATTATGGCGTCGCCAAGTCAATGTGACGTCTGACGTGGGTTTGCCGGAGACGGAGGGGAAAATGACAAGAACTGTGGAATTACCCAGGTAGGTAGGTAGAGATGTAGGGTACCTCTGTTGTACAGTACCTACTGATGAGGTATAATAGGTAGGATCAGGAGTTGTTGATGAGGGGCACGCCGCATCAACGACAGGCGAACAGAAGGGTCCAAGTCCAAGAGGGTAACTCAAGCAGTCGATGGGACGGGGGATAGAGGGACTCAGGTGCCTGACTGAGGTGAAGTGGGTATGCGGCGGCGATGGCGGCGGCGGCGGCGGCGGCTTGTGTTTGGCCAGGCAGGGAAGGTTCAGGTACATTACCTATACATCGATCCAGGCCGTTGTATCCGTACGGACACTTTGGACAACTCACCTGGAAAGTAGGGAGGGGTTGAGGTAAGGTAGGTAGGCATCTATCTTAGCTTAAGGTACTTGTGAGTGCTTGCCTCGCTCCGAGGCTCAGTGTACCTGCAGAACTCGACTCGCGGGAGGCAGTTGGCACTGGAGTCAAATCAAATTCCGGTGGACAAAATGAGGACAGAGTGCTTAAGAGAAGACGAGCGACAGTCTGGACCGAGATCGCTCGCTGGACCAGCCCAGGCTGATTCTTGGCTTGAGAGTTTCTCTCTTAGGATTAGGAGGGTGCTGACGGTGGAATCCAGACATCCACCGCACTGGGCAAGCAGGAGACATATGTTGCATGCTGGGTCTCTTCCACCTTTCCATCTTTCCCCCTTCCTTTATTTCTTTCTTTCTCTTTCCCTGCTTCCTATAATTTATTTTTTCCTTTCTTTCCAGGTGCTGGACATTGGTTATCTATTGGCCAACCTACCATAGACACCGAGGAAGTGGGAGGAAACCGCAACTGCAGCAACTGCAGTACGGAACGGAAACCCCGACTGCACAGACCAGCCGCCATTCCGGAGACGTCAGGCACGTTCAAGCACGTTCCCAGGTAGTGCTGATCTCCTAGGCACGAATACCCTCTGCAGTACACCACAATAGGTACCTTGATTAGGTACAAGTAGTTGTCAGAACTTCAGAAGTACCACCACTGCGCAGAGTAGAGGAGCAAGAGGCTTGCGCGGAAGATGGAGCCAGGTGGGGCCAGGCCCTATCGGTCGTTATCCCCTTCCCCCGACGTCCCAGGCGCCCAACATGCACCTGCTCTCGTCCCTATGCGGAGGTAGGTATCGTCGCATGCATTTCCCCGCACAGGGATACATTGGCAAGCCCGACTCTGCTGGGCACATGCATCTGTAACCTTGTCGTCTAAGGTACGAAGCGTTGAACTGAGGCCGGCCTGGGATGGCCTGCGCCCTTCCTCAACTGTTGCCATAACCAACCATCTGTGTATCTGTACCTATCTAGGTACGTTGGGTGTCCGAAAACTGCCCGAGCCTGAGACGACCATGTAGGGGCGAGTAGGTCCACCCGCGCTGTTCCAACCCGATTCCCGTCTCCCCTTCCGTCTTGACATGGCATGAACAGAAACGCATCGCTATCAAAACATCATCACTCCTTTTGTTTTCCACGATGTCCCCAACTCGAACGAAAGCGTCCTGTCTTATCCAAGTGCAAGCCCCACCTTGACCCCCGTCGTCCAATGCTCCTCAGGGCCCAACACTGCGAAGCTCACGCCCTCCAGCCTTCATCCATGGTCTGCCCTCCGACAGCTTCATGCGCACATCACTTCGCAAGTTGCACGCGCCGATCCTGCCAGAGAGCTATGGTGCCTCCCAGGCTTAAGCGCATGTCGAATTCACTGCCCTTCTATCTACCCTCGTCCACGTGTCAACCGCTGCCACTAGAGCAATGCACCTCAACAACCGCCTGGTCTGGACAATATCAGACAGGCAATTAAGCTACACCACGTCTTCTTCGCTTAAGTGGTTCCCATCTGACCCCAGCCCTGTCATGACATGGCCGCCAAGTTTGCCTAGCCCGTCGGTCGTTTGCTTTGATCTGCCGAGAGCTGGTTCCAGTTCGAGACTGACCTTAATTCACACGCTCAGTCTGACATGTGCTGTTCTGCGGCAAATCTTTTGACGCAACATTCGAGTATATTGGAACCAGAGCCCAGCGCCTGGCGTCCTGACAAGCGCATTGCCAGTCTATCAGGTACCGATAACATACCCATATCTCTTACGGGTTGCCTGATGCGTTCCAGTCATGCACCCTCCTGTCTGTCACTTCTTCCCTGTAACCAATGCCACAACACTGTCGCGTGATGCTCTGAGACATCCATCCCACCATTTTGGTGGCGGTGAGCATGCCAAACGCCATTTACACATCCAGTCACACCACAGCTCTCCAACAGATTAATGAAACCATCCGTACTATTGTTTTTCTTCTTCATTGAAACACGTTTTTCAACGGCTGACCACCCTGACTCCGTTTTAGCCCCAAGGGAATGCAGAGGTATCGAGTTGGCGCCCAAGACTACATGCGCCGTCAACCATCATCGGAAGCGTGTGTGCTTTAAAGCCCCCAAATTGGGCCAGGGGCTCTCAGCGAGGCGGTATCAACAAAAATTGCTAATTTATGGGGAACTTTTTGAATCGGTGCTGGAGAGAGAGACTGCATACTTAGACCGACGTAGCTTTGGGTTGTTGTCAGTTGTAGGTGCGCAAATCGAGAATTGAGAGAAGCTTTAAAGCAGGACTCAACTATGTAAACGCGTGAGAATCCGCCAAAGTTCCACCATAGAAGGTTGACAATCCGTCAACCGTCGCAGGTAGGTATCTTCTAGCCTTTTTATTTCTTTATACTGCAGCCCAAGCTCAAAAATGACCCAAACCGTTTCACTGCCGAGAGATAGGGAAATTCCAGCGTTGTGTTCACAATAACGGGGATTGATGCTTGTATTACCTCAGCAGAACGCGCGGTGACGTTTTGCCCGACCACTGATCAACGAGAACCCACCGGAAAGGACCAATTGGAGCTGACATCCGGTATTGGAGCTTGCGAAAGCCTCGCAGAAAAAGTTCCGAAAGATCGTGGCCGAGTTATCATCACCCGTCAGCTTGCACAGCACAAGTCGGCAGCAGCTCGTCTCTCCTCAATGGTCGGCGGTCGCAAGAGCAAATCCGCAGGCCCTGCGCCTCCGTCGCGGACCCTTGTGCTCGACAATGGCGGCTACACCATCAAGGCCGGCTTCGTTTCCGAAGAGCTCACTGACGAGCCACGAGTAATTCCTAACTGCATCGCCCGAGACCGAGCGAGGAAGGTCTACGTCGCGTCCGATGTCGAAAAATGCCGCGACTTTGGCGAGATCCAATTCCGACGACCGGTGGAGAAGGGCTTTATCGTCAATTGGGAAGCTCAAAAGGAGATCTGGGACCACGAGTTCTTCGACGACAGCGCTCCTCAGAAATGCGACCCTTCCGAGACCAGACTGCTCCTGGCAGAGCAGCCCAACTCGCTACCCGTATTGCAGTCCAACTGTGACCAGATCGTCTTCGAGGAGTACCAATTTGCAAGCTACTACCGCGGCATAGGTATGCCACCCCACCCACAGGCGCCTTCAACCCCATGCTGCGTGCGTTGGGCTTGAAACTGACTTGCTTCTGCCCCCTTAGGCGCCTCTTTTAATGCCTACCACGACGTCCAAGGCATCCTTCAAACCCCCCGAGACCCGAACACGATACCCGATCTCCCGGCCGAAGTTGTCTTGTTGATCGACTCCGGCTACTCCAACACTATCGTCATGCCTCTTCTGAACGGCAGGCCTCTGCACTCCGCTGTACGCAGGCTCGACGTCGGAGGGAAACTCATGACAAATTACCTGACACGTCTGTTGTCTTTGAGGTACTACGACATGCGCAACGACACCTACATTGTCAACGAGATCAAGGAACAGGTCAGCTACGTTTCCATGGACTTCAACGGCGACCTCGAGAAGACCTGGAAGGGCACCAGAGGCGAGAAAAGGGAGTCATACGTGACAGGGGCCGGCGTTGCGAAAGACTACGTCCTGCCCGATTTCCACACCCGAACCAAGGGTATCGTTCGAGACTACGACCCTGCGATGCACACAAAAGCGAGGAAGATGGCAGCACGAGCCGCGGACAACGACGAAGACATACTGACGCTTCGGAATGAGCGCTTCTCTGTCCCTGAGCTGCTCTTCCAGCCTTCTGACATTGGCCTTCGTCAACCCGGTCTTGCGGATGTCATTATGCAGTCTCTCTCTGAGCTGCCCATCGGGCTTTGGCCTGGTCTTTTGGCTAATATTGTCGTTGTCGGCGGCAACGCCTTGTTTCCCGGCTTCATTCAGCGACTGGAGAAAGAACTTGTCAAGAGAGTCCCTGACGCCTGTATTGTACGGGTGGCACATCCCGTCAACCCCATCACTAGTACTTGGGAGGGCGGTGCCAACTTGGCCAAGCACCCTGACATCCACAAGTTTTCTGTCACGAAGCAGGAATACGAAGAAAATGGTGCCGCATGGGTCGCCCGCAAGTTTGGCTCTGGAACCGCCGGTGACTGACATTATTACTACTCCACGTGCGAGTCGGGGTGAATTTGGCCATGGCCAACTTTCTACCACGATTCACTTTCTACCACGATTCGGATGGTCTTGGTATGCATTACAGAAGTCAAAGCAAGACATTACGGCCGCCCGGACACGACTTTTACAAGAGACATAGTCCGCAAAACTTCGAAGAAACACGCCGACCCCTAAAAACACATTGCCTAGAGACTTTATACTGCTAGCTCTCGGGGCCAATCTTAGGCCTCACCGAAAGGTTTGCTGAAGTTACAACAGACTGCCTACCAAAGTGTCAGCTTCAAGTCTTTTCGTTGCGAATCGGAGCATGAGCGTACTATGGAAGGACTCCACCTACTTGGTCTCGCTGGCCTCACAACGCTGCAGGCACTCAGCAGTGCCAATCGAGGCACCGGTGCCAACTGCTGGTATATCGCGGCGGAGCTGCGCAAACTTGGCAGAGAGGGGGTTGCCGCCGAAGGCTGCGGCAACGACGGCCGGAGGTAGGTCGAAAAGCCCGTTGGCGACGTTGTGTGTGCCGGCATCTTCAGAACTCAGAGCAGATATCAGAGTAGCGTTTTCGCAACCTTGGGTCTGTCGGTCAGCCTTGGTTCAGCGTGTCGGACTGAGAAGATCAACTCACCCGTGTTTTGCATGGTGTGCAGGCTGCCCTGGGGAAATATGGTCATCATCCCGGGCTCCAGCTTAGTCTTCACCATACGAGCGCCGTTTTCCAGGGTCATGAAAGTCTCGGTGGTCCCAACGACCGACACGACGTAATTGGAAGCACGAGCATGGTAGTGTGGCGGCAGCATGGCGCAAGGGCCGAGGCTGATCCAGGCCATGGTCATGCCGTTGCCCACGGTTGCTGGGAATGTGGCGGCGTTGGCATTGACGACTCCGCCAGGGGTGTGGGTGTGGAACGGGTGGGTGAAGTAGTTGAATGTCCAGTCTTTATCGTCGGGGAGGCTCTTGAGCTTGTCAAGCCCCGTCGGACTTGTTCGCAGTGACCTGACGATATCTGGGTGCAGTGTATCGTCCGTAGCGCTGGTTGACATTGCGAATAGATACAGAAGCAATACAGAAAGGCTGTTTGGCGTCATGGAGGAGGCGATCATGCCGATCATGTTGGACTAGGTAAACAAGGTTAAGGCGTCCAGAAGAAAGCGTCCAACTAAATCCATGTGATTTTTTCACTGTTCTCTCCATCCTGTCTGGCGGACCAGGCGGGGCGACCTTATATCAGTCGGTTTGGTTGAACGCGTGCGCAGTTCGCCTCGTTCTTGTGAACACAACCAGGGCCCATCCGGGGAAGTCGACAACAGCGTGGTGAGAGGGGGTCGGCACTTTGTGATGTTCAAGCAGCTTCAACTCTACCAAATCAAGCGACCTGATTATCCTTGGGGTTCGGTGAAGGAACCCACCCCATGGGTGGGAGGTCTCGTCTTGTGATACGACTGAGAACTTGAATCCCCTGTGGCAGGTTGTGGTGCAACATCGATTCGTCTGTTCGCCTACAGGCGTGGACCGGTGCAGGCCAGGCTGCCCGGCCACGTAGCGATATATGGCTCACAATATTTGTGGGATGTCGAGAATGAAACTCCACTGTGCAGGCTCGCCAAATTGTGCCTCCAGCTTCCTCAAGTGGTGCTTGCGGGTAGGGATGCATGTACGACCCAAGTCATCAGGTGGTCTTCAACAAGAGCGATACTTACAAGAGTCCCTGGATGGACACTGAGAGAACGTTTTCGACTTGAGCAGCCAAGGAGGCACAGCCTCGCCCGTCAGGCAAGCATGAGATAGGAAACAGGGAAACGGATGGGAAGAATCCCGTAGCACCTTCTCCCTCACCTCAATATGGTTTGTAGTTGAGCGCCACCTGGGCACCCTCTTGGCACAGATAGATTTCTACGACACGGTCCTGCTACGATAGCCCATCATCATTCTCGCCATTTGCGTCACCATTCCAACATGTCAGCCTGAGAAAGCGATCCAAGAGGTGCGGTTAGTATCGTCTGCCTATGGTCATATCATATCCAGCCTTCTGGGAGCGAGATACAGTTGAGAGATGGCTTAGGCTTGGTAAGGCCTGTCAATGAGTTCTTCGGCCGAAGGATGGTACACCTAAACGTCTCTAGGAAGAGAAGTTGGATAAATCTGGACCTTGAAATTGCAAAGTCTGTCTTCACGTAACCCCAAGACTTGTGGCTCCGGACAACATGGACAAGTGCACATTCTGTACGACGAGCGTTTTGAATCAGCGGGACACGGCTGCCAGCAGTGTGACCTGACCATGAGGAAAATGACGTTTCCGGCATCTCCGACGCCAGCAATGTATGCCTTGCTGATGTGATCTTGAATCCATAATCTCATGCTTTCTCTCACGCCTCTCTGGTCAGCTGGGCGAGATGAGTCAGGTTCGACCATAGCCCACGAGAAACGGTTCGAGTCAGTCATGTCGAGAGAGACATGGCCAGCCTGGCAATGACAAGTTCCGAGACGGTGACACCGTGGCGAGAACTCGGAAGCTTTGGCGCCTCGCCGTTTGTTTAGCGTAACGGACGACACAATGGCAGAAGGGGAGGCAGCAGAATGAGAGGAGAATTGAGATGGTATATTGCCGTTAGGTTAGCTATTGCACAACTGACGCCTCAAACGCTGCTCTTCAAGGGTATCTTGGAAAAGACACAAAGGACTATTGATGAGAACCCGCACGCTAAGCGCGTATGCTGCCCTGAAAGAAACGTGACTACCCTGCAAGACCGCAGGGAATTCGCGCTCCCCAGCCTCGCTCTTCTTCTTCGACGGGAGTGGGAAGTGCCGTGTGAGAGTCAACCGCATATTACTAAAAGGCATAGTTCCTCTCCGGAATCGGTTTCTTCGGTCCTTCTCGGGCTTCCACTGGCATGGCCAAGACTGTTCAGGCGCGAAGACCATAACTGAAACCATCGTCAGGTGCCGGAGGGAAATGTCCTAGAGGTGTCGCAAAAAGCGACCGCGGCTCGAGCACCCTATCGAATGTCAGCGATCTGGGCATATTCCACAAGGTCGGGGAGATCGGACAGTCACACTACGAACAGAGTTAGCAAGATCACACAACATGTGGATGGTAAGAGGTAGCAGTAGCCTTACGAAAGTTGAAGTTGACCCCTCGTTGTGGACCATGCAGTACCCGCCGCAGCAGCCTCTACAGAGCCTCTGGGTTCGTTCGATGCAATCGTGACACTGTTTCGTTGTCGTCAGCTTGGGCTCCGGTCTAGGCCTCGAGTCGAACTCACATTGCTCCCGCATTCCCAGCAGCTTTTCGTGATACGAGCCTGAGCAGAGCCTTCATTAGCATCTTCGGTCTTTCTGATGGGGGTAAGAACATGCGTAGAGTTTCGCAAGTGAACCATGGTCACAAAAGGGTTCCGACCGAGAACGAGGTGACATGGACAGCATGTGTGGCGTGGCATACACTTTGGAACAGGCTATGCCTGACGGCGAACGACGTCGGACGTCGGACCGTCAGCGCAGCAACACCCTCTGCGCATCCATGACCTCGCCCATGATGCAGTCCGGGAAGCAGGCGCCGTTTCGTACCTTGATCTTGGGCAGGATCTCGTGCTCCTGGTGCTGAACCCAGGTGCCGCCCTCGGCGTCGACGACAATCACGTCCGAGTCGGCCAGTTCCGTCACGGCGCCGGGCGCCTGGTAGCATTCCTCGCACCACCACTTGTCGCAACCGGCGCAATACCGTTCTCGGAGGCAGTCGATGCATCGTGCGACAAAGGACGACGAAGGGGCTTCCGGACCCGAGTGTGGCGCAGTCGCAGCCTTGACCGACGACGTCAGGAGCGGCGGCGGCGAGAGGAGCGGACGTTCGATCGCGGGCGTGCCGGTGTGGATCGTCATGCCTTCCGGAGCGGCACCGCACCCGGCGCATCCACCCAGAGCGACCGTGGCCACGGCCCAGTGACGGGCTGTCGGCGGGATCCTCACCTTGCCGTACGCAGGCGAGTTCATGTGGTGAGGACCGGTGCAGGCCAGGCCATCAAAGGCGATGATGCCGTGGCAATCGACCAAGGCGTTGGCCCATTCCTCCACCAACGGCCGTGCGATGATGCGGCCCTTCTTCTGATACCAGTCTTCCCCCTCGCTGCGGAGGGAGGAGGTCAGGGCCTGCTGCGACTTGGCGTTCCAACCCGCTCCGATTTGCGCCCCTTGCGAAGGTGTCCCAACTGTCCTAGACGAGACGGTCGATGCCGTCATCGGCAGCAGTGGAGCGTCTTTGGCACCAAAGACGTACAGGCCTTTCAGTCGAGGCATGCCCTCGGGCCGTGACGGTCTGCAGGCATACTGGAGGGAAGCACAGAGCTTGCGCTCGTTGAGGTTCTTGACGCCGCGGATAGAGAGAAGACGAACGTTATAGGCCGGGTCGAGGATGATTTCGTGGCAGAGCTCGGCCGTTACGGAGAGACCATCGAGGACCAGCGTCTGCACATCTTGGAGAATGTTTTGTCGGCGAATGTTGGACAAGATGCCCCTCAGCGGGCCCGAGTAGAAACTGTTTGAGGTCATCACGTCAGCCGACAGTTGCGCCGTTTGGCCTCCAGCGATCAAGGAAAGGGGGCTCGACTGTAGGGGGTGGGAAACGGGGGGATGGACGCACTCATCTTCAGTCAAATTCTCGTCGAGCTGGGCGTTGCGCCAGACTTCCCCCCCGCGGTCGATACCGTCAATGTCAAACTGCGCGCCACGAACTTGGGCGAGGTCGAGGTGCCTGAAGACGCCCGAGGTGTGCTTGATGAGTTCTCGGAATGCTCGGCTTGTGGACGCAAGTATCAGGCGATCATAGGCGGAGAGATGAGGAGCTGTATGGGCGAGGATGAGAGGGTTGGAGAGGAGGGAGAGGAGAGTTGTGGCAGGGTTCCCGTAAAGCGTGTAGGCGTCTTGGACGTCCGGGAGCATGTTACGGCGAACGCGCGCGGTGGAGAGTTCCGGGGAAGCAGGGACAAGGAGTTGTGTGACGGCCGTAAACCACAAAGGTTCGCGGCGATCAAGTCAGGAGATAGGTGGTGAAGTCGACGAAGGAAGAGGAACAGAAAAAGAGATAGAGAGGGAAAGAGAGAGAGAAAGGACTAGTAACAGAGAGGGACGGAAATGGCCTTCAAGGTTGGCTGGGCGGTTTCGCTGGCAGTGGCGCAATCTCGATCGGCGTCTGGGCTGGTGATAACGCCGACGGTTTACATGGGGGGATGAGAGAGAGGCACACAGAGGAAGATGGAGAGAGAGCTCTAGCTTGGTGGTGGGCAAGTCTACAATCTTAGAAGCTTTATCGAACAGGACGAGGTGTCGGTCTAAATATCCACGGCGTCGAACCTTGCCAGGTACGAGAGGCGACGGTGGACTAGTGTCCGGACAAAACAAGACAAGAAACGTGGGAGAGTCTGTCTATCCTTAGCTTTGCGGTGAGGAGGTGCTCCGTGAAGCAGAGTCGAGACAGGCAAGCGGATGTACATTAGAGCAAGGGGGACTGGACTGGGACTGGGAGTGTCTTCCGCCGCCGACGTTGTACACTACGGATACCGTCGACAAGATGCGCCGAGAGATGCAGCACGGGCAGGCTAGTGCCCAGGAGGCTAGGCCGGTCCAAGTTCCCAGAGGATTGATGTCCAAGAGAGAAAGAGAGAGAGAGAGAGAGACAGGAAGTTGGTCCACACCCTTTCCACTTCACGCCAATCCATTGTCTCCTGTCTGGCCCTCTGTTCTCTTACTTATTGGAGGTTGGGGCAGATTCAAGCAGCACAGAGACGGGCGAAGGCAGGTAGAGACGCATGAGTGACAAACGACCGCCCGCCCCGCCCATCCAGCGGCACCACTCACCCACTCACCCAGCAGGGCAGGTCTTGTCGGCATGCATAGGGTGGTGGGTGGGGTGGTATCTGGGGTCGGACCCTGAATGAAGGATCCCGGATCGGCCGTGTCCAGTCAGTCAATGGAGCGAGCCATCATTGGGGGCAGAGAGGCAAATAATAGTGCGGTTGAAACGGCAGAGCTTCAACCCGCCGTCAGGCGCAGTCTTGGCAAACGCAGGGTAACAGCGAGCAGGCCCGTTGCGCTGGCACCTCGACATCAAAAGTTCGTTGTTGAGGCTCTCTTGAGACCGTATCATGATAATGCGTGGACGTGGCATCATGCGCCCATCTGGAAAAACACGACAGCTAACGGAAAGGGAGGAAAGCCGACATTGTATGGGCTGAGGTATGGAAAGGCAACGGACGGGGGGTGGTGGTGAGCAAGGGAAGAAATGTAGTGAATTGACAAGGGGGGGGGGGGGGGGGGGCGTTCATCGTTAGACTGATGGGAGGTGTTGAGGCGCTTCTCATCAAAATAACAAATCGAATGAGAGAGAGAAAGAGAGAGACCCTGCGGATCTGATGCGCATTCCCGAGCACTGCCGCCAGAGGCAACGGCCGAGATGGTCTCCGTCGCTTCGCAAGTCAGTCCATTAACTGGACTTATCTTATCCCGTCCCATCAGATCCATGCCCGAATGCCAAAGAAAGAGGAGGCTGGCTGTACCCTAAGCTCCGTCAAGCTCAGCTGTGTGCATGTGTGTCTGTCTAGCTGTGCAGGTCTCTCTCTGAAACCGTTGGAGGACCAGATTAGCCGCTCCAACCGCTTAAAACTGCCCTGACTGACCGGTGGGTGATGACCTTCCGATTGCAGTAGCTTTGCGTGCATGTCACCCTACATTACTTTACCGTAACGCAACGCAACGCAACCAGCGCAACTCACCGAGCGTGCCTCCTTGGTTATGGTGTCCCAGAGACGAAGGCTTGCCTGGTTATGAACGGTTCCCACTCTACGCTGCGCTACCGCTCTGACAGCCTCACCCGATCTACAACCATTCAATTCCGCCCGTGGCTGTCCATCACACCAGGCCGGGACAGGGGAAGCACAGCGAGCTCTGGGAGATGTGAGATGCCATATATATGGACGTCTTGTTTTGACCGGGGCTCGGCCCAAACAACCATTGCAGAGGTGTCGTCTCCCTCCTGCGTGACACCGTCTGGGGATAACAGAGGAGGGGCATGTTTTGGCCGATGGAAAATGGTTCCTTGCTGACCTATTTTGGGGAGAGCGTTTCGGCGCGCTGATCCGCTAGCTGACATGGCGCTCCGGGGCTCACGGAGTGACAGTCCGGGGCCTCGGAGTCGGTGTTTCTCTCGCCAGTTTGGTTTCGGCTGTTTTTGGCGACCGCCGACAGGGAACATTTGAAGCAACAAATAGTGCCCAGGAGCTTCTTGGCAACCGCGCAGCATGATTCCGTCTCGGCCTCGGCCATGGTTGAGGTTAAGTGTGTCGTTGTGTTGCAGTGTGTTAGCGGACAGTGTTCAGTCACTCCTGTACCTCCTCGGGTACCTATCTACCTACGATGTAGGGAGGGACTGACTGTGCTCGAAGCCAAGCGGCCAAGCAGGACAGGTGCCTTTTTACTCATTGAGAGTGACCGCAGTACTTCAATCCAGGCGCCAATAGTCAGTCTCGGCACCCTCGGGCCCGCGAGCGGTGGGAGAGATAAGCACGCACGAGATTAAGCACGAGCTGGCTGTGGCGCGAGCTGGCCAGAAGAGGCCTAGAACATTGTGGCTGTCGTGGCTCGATACTGTCGTGGCCAGGTTGTGCATGCACCGGGGTCCTTTCTAGGTACCTAGGTATGCTATGGAATCCCGAAGAAACCCCCACCATCCATTGCTTTGCTGATTCATCGCGACTCTCCCGCTGTGTTTCCCGGCAGATCCAGCATGGAGTGGCGTGTCTGAATACCGAACCATAATACTCTGTCCGAACTCGAACGATTCGATACGATACTTGACTTGGTCTTCTCCCTGCCCTGTCAGATTGCGACACTTCAAACGCCAGCAGTGATCTCTTCACGACAGAGCCATTCGCCCATCGATTGCCCCTCCACCCCGCCGAGACCTCCCTGCCGCAACTCGTTAGTCACGACAAGTCCGCAGGCCAAACGAGAAATCCCTGGTATTATTCAAGAAGCGACGCGCACGAACAAGACCACGAACGATCACGAACGACCACACACAGCACGAAGCCGATATGGACGAACCTCCCCAGCCTGAACTGGAGTGGTCTGCGCCCTTTGCAGTACTACCCTATTCGAAATCCGCCTCTCGGGACTTGCGCGGCGACAAGATCCTCCTCCCCCAGTCCGCACTCGAACAGCTGCTCGCTGCGTCTCCCCGACCGCCAGCGCCTTCTCACTCGTCCTTCACCTCCTACGACCCCTTCAATCCGTATGCTCGTCACCAACAGACCCAATATCAACCCAGAGACACCTCCCAGCAGCTACCCAACCCCTTGATGTTCCGTTTGGTCAACCAAGAAAACGGAAATGCTGTCTACGCCGGCATTCGCGAGTTCTCTGCCGAGGAAGGCGAGATTGCATTGGGCCCGTATCTCATGGAGGCCTTGGGCATTCTCCCGACCGAGTTTGGCAGCCGGAGTGTCAATGCCGAACCCATCGACCTGGCCAGCGACATGCTTCCAGATTCGCTTCCCGAAACGCAGCCGAGGGTGACAGTGCACGCGAAACAGCTGCCTAAGGGTACTTACGTTCGTCTCAGACCGCTCGAAGCAGGTTATGACCCCGACAACTGGAAGTCGCTGCTCGAGCGCCAGTTGCGTGAGAGTTATACCACCCTTACAAAAGACACCGTTCTGGCAGTCCGTGGCGTCAAAGGCGAACACTTCAAGTTCCTAGTCGACAAATTCCTGCCCGAAGGCGATGGCATCTGCGTTGTCGATACCGATTTGGAGGTTGATATCGAGGCTCTCAACGAGGAGCAAGCCCGCGAGACGTTGCGCCAGATCATGGCTAAGGCCCAACCTGGTACTGCGAATGGAAGTTCGAGAGGGGGTGAACTTGACATATGGAAGCCGGTTGAGGGCCAGGTTCTACCTGGAGAATACGTCGATTACGAACTGCCCTCCTGGGACCGGACTCGGCCACTGACTATCACGCTTTCTGAGATGTCTTCCCCGGACGCAGTAGACCTGTTTATAAGTCCCAAATCCACTCGACAACGTGCCAAACCTCGGGACTCGGAGCACGTTTTCGGCAGCTTCACGCCCGCCGAAGACGGAACAAACTCTATCACTATTCAGCCTACGAATGTCGAGCTCGAAAATGCAGAGATGCTGCTGATATCGGTTTATGGCCACCCCTTGACGGCCAGTCTTGATGGAACAGCACCACTTGGTTTCCGCCTCAGCGCCAAAGCCGCACTCGAGGGCGTGTCGCAAGGTAGGCCTGTTGATTTGGCCAATGGCGTGACAAGGTCCGCCGACGAGGAACAGTGCAAAAATTGTCTGCAGTGGGTGCCTAAACGAACCATGGTACTGCATCAGAACTTTTGTTTACGAAACAATACCGTTTGCCCAAAATGCAAACAAGTCTTCAAGAAGGGATCGCCAGAGTGGCATGCGCACTGGCACTGCGAATATGATGACGCCTTTGGCGATTCCCCGGCAAGCAAAGCCAAGCACGACAACATTCGGCACAGTGAATGTCAATGCCCGGCTTGTGATTTCACGGCGCCGTCTTTAGTGGAACTGGCACTACACCGGACGAGCGTCTGTCCCGGGAAGTTGATTCTTTGCCAGTTCTGTCATCTTGAAGTGCCTCAGGAGGGTGATCCATTGAACCCATCCGCAGAGACAATCTTGTCCGGCCTTACGGCACATGAACTGGCAGATGGCGCCCGAACAACGGATTGTCATTTGTGTTCAAAGATCGTCCGCATGCGAGACATGACAGCACATATGAAGCACCACGAGCTGGACAAGGTTTCCCGGCCCAAGCCCGACATTTGTCGCAATGCGAATTGTGGCCGAACGCTTCACGGTGTTGGATCCGCTGGCGCCGTCGGTTCAGGGACGGCGATGGGACAAGGTCCTGGCAACGATTTAGGCCTCTGCTCGTTGTGCTTCGGACCCCTCTACGTCAGCATGCACGACCCAGAAGGCAAGGCTCTTCGACGCCGCATTGAGAGGAGATATCTCGGTCAGTTGATGTCAGGCTGTGGGAAGAAGTGGTGCGGGAACGAATGGTGTCGCTCAGGCAGAGCTAATCTTGGGCTCGAGGCCAAGGGAACCAGCGCGCAAGCTGCCCTACCGCTCGTCAAACCTCTGGTGCAAAGTATTCCTCAGCTTGAGGAACCCATGCACTTTTGCGTCGATGAGGCTTCACAGAAGCGGAGGAAGCTGGCACAGATGCTGGCTGGTGAGGGGGTTTGGGATTTCGAGTGGTGCATTGCCGCGTGTGAAGCAGCCTCAGGAGATTTGGACAAGGCACGAGAGTGGCTGTCGAACTGGGCGCCAACCCGGTAGCAGAGTATATGAGCATGCGGATATACGTTCACGCAGATATTCGGGCAAAGATGCGGGCAATATAGCGGATACGTGATGTGTTAGTGTACGACATATGATTGATACCACATAGACCAACTAGGCATGAAGATAGAACTGGATCATGTTGAGCATTGCAAAATACAGGCGGGTATAACTGGAACAAGAATATGGCAAAGACCGGCACGTCGTCGAATGCCCAATCAAGCGAAATTCAGGTTCAAAAATGCCAGGCTGCAATGTTACATAGGTCATGATATGGACGTGTTTTGTGAAGCACTCTAGATGCAAGAGTACAATGCTTCTCCCTCATGTAACCTCTATGTCCTGCCCTGCTCTACAGAGGTTGATAGCCTGCGACAGGCTGACTGATATAGGGAGGCCTGTATCAACGTCAGTATTGGACTCGCTGTTTGCTTTCACTCAGGACTTACTTCAACAAGTTCCGAGCACCAACAATGGCTGCCGCACCTCCGGCAAAAATACCTAGCAGCCTGCTCCAATTGGCATTGCCATAAACTGACTGGCCAACGGAGAGAGCAAGGAGATCGTAAACAAGACAGCCACCGAAGATCCAATCACTAGCACTGGCCAACAGCCCAAATCCCACGCCGGTAAGCACCTTCAACGTAGTAGACGGCTGCTGGTGGACGAAGTAGGCGACCGATGTGTTGTGCAGAATATCCAAGACTCCGATGCCGGCAAACGTCTTCGCAACGACGTGAGTGAGAACCGAGTTGATCGACTTTGTGTTCATCGGCGGAAGACGCTTGAAGATGAAGTAAAGTTGGGTTAGACTGTTGATGGTGACAAATATATTCGCAGTCTTGAGGTTCGAGCTGTTCCAGAAGATCATCCAGGCTGTCACGACTAGTCAGCTTATACGTCCTGTTTACGATCCTCCAGGGCAATTATTTCAGAATATTGTACTTACTAGCGATGCAAAGGTTACCAATGGCATAAAATGGTGCAAAATCAATCATCGTTCCAATATCCGCATCCATTGGCTCGACGCTGACATCCGCTTTGTACAAGCGCCATAGCCAAGCAAGCTGAAAAAGCTGCTGGGGGAAGAAGAACCCCGCGATGAAGAAGGGCTGCGGTGACCAAAATGACAGGTTGGCGTCATGGACATCTTTCATGTTAGGAGTGCTGAGCATGCCATAGTTCTGGGCTGCAAAGTCGACAGCGAAGGACAGTGGCGCGAGCCATTTGGCCGTTGAGAGAGAGACACCCATTGCTGCTGCTATTGTTCACGTTGTTCTGGTCAGGACCCAAGTCTCTGGCTTATGTGGTAATTTGAAAAGGAGCGGATGTTTGACACGATGAGATTATGGGGTGTACATACACACTCTTAGCACCCCAGCGACTCGGGACAGTGCTCAGGCATGACGTTCATGATGTTCTGCGTCAGGGTTCGACAAATGACGGAGAATAGCGCACATTTCATCGCCCCGGTCGAGGTAACTCTGGGCAGTGAGGTGCCCATGACGTGTACATCGTTCTCGGGTGTGTTCCCGCAACAAAGTTGCCAGTTAGTCGAGGGATCCCATACGTCATTGACTTTTTGGATGCCCAGAACGGGCGTCGACGGTAATCGCACCGATTGGCCCCGCCTTTTTGCCTCCGGCCGGTCCCGTCTGGCGTTTTCGGCAAACGATCGGTCTCTGACCGTGTTAACTCAAGCCCAAAGCAACAATCAAATTGACGGCTGCTCGACTGATCCGTACCAATTGGATTAATCAACAAACTAGGGTTGAGGTCTACGATTCCAAGTTTACCTGTGACACAGGCTTTTTTGCATTGTCGGTGGCTCCGATCTGGGAAACCGTCGTCGCGGGGTTTGCGAGTATATCTGTCACTACATCAATAAGTAAGCTCATGTCCACTGTAGGTCACAGTATGCTCTCTGGAAGCGTCGCATATGCTTTCCTGTGCACCTTTAATGACATCGTCTGATATCAAAGGAGGATGGCTCATCACGGTAAGTGGATAAGTCGTTGTTCCCGTCAAATCCGACTCATCTGTGCACCCAGCCTTTTGACCTCCTTTTCCCCGAAAAAGCGGCTTTGTTCTTGCTTGTCCGATTGTTTCGATCGGTTCATGTGGCATGTCTGGGTTTGATAATCCAGGGACTTGATGAAACCACGAAAGTTTCTGCAGCATTTTGCGCAGCGATGGTACGCACGAGCATACGATCAAGGTGCTGATTTCAGCTTCAGACCATATTATGGGGATCGCAAGGTCATCTGTTGCGGAGGGTGTCAGTCTGTTCTCTGGATATCAACGAGTGGCCAAACGCCAGACACTCACAGGTGTCATCATGACCCATTTGAGAAACAGAGTGCATTCGGATTACAGAAATAGCAACCACCCTGAAAAAGAGGTTAGAAATGTGGCCAACTTGCAGCGAGTAGAGTGAAAGGGCGAAGATGGAAGTCGCACATCAAGCCGAGTGACAACATAGCAATAAGGCCGAGTCTCTTGACTAACGGCAGCTGTAACCTCCATAGAGTAGGTATAGGCTCTATGAAAAGAATAAGGTCTGAGCAAAGGTTGAAGGCAAACTAGTTTTGGGTTGAGTATTAGCCTGACGGCTGCCAAATGTACTGGGGTTTACTCACACCGCACCACCAAAGTACGGGAAGATCAAGGCATACTCCTTCCTTTTCAACCGTCCAGGCCTTCGCAACCGGCTTACACTGAAATACAGGAATCAGGCTTTCTTCAATTGCCTGACAGCAAAGAAACGCAATGATGCCTTTATTCATCATTATCAGCCGCCGACCTGGAAGCATGCGGATGTATAAGACCGCAAAAGACATTTTGGCGAGCGCCAATCCATAACTGTAAGTTGCAGACGTTACAATGGTAAGCTTTGTTGCGATGTCGTCAGTCCGCCTGTTTTCAAAGTCCTCGAGATAACTGACTTTAAGAAATTGCTCGTAAGCAGCAATGCTTATGTCCTGGTGATGTTTTCCAAACCCTGAATGAGCCGCTATATGATTCAATTAGCACGCAAGAACAACAAGCAAAGCCATAGAAAAGCTACTTGCAAATGAGTGTTGTAGTGCACATGGCGATCGTAAAAGCCTGGGCACTGGTCGTAAGCTCATCGTCTTCTGTAAGGGGTTTCTATTTCTAATAAATTCACACACCCAGCTGGCAGTGATGAGAACATCGCCATTAGTTAGATTGGCCGGCAGAAATTTGAAGCTAATAACGTTTCTTACTATCGTCGAGTCCGTATGCTCGTAAATTTGAGCGGACCATTATTCGTACTGATATAACCAGAGTGGTAAGGCAGATCATGCCTATTGTCGAACCGATGAGAGTGGCAACCCTATCGTCCGCCATGGCTACAAAGCTTTATCGCTACGACGCGAATACTTGTATGCAACATGGGCGAATCAGTAAATGGGCTGTAGATCTCGTTCAGTTACAGAATAATTCCGTTTGTTGCATTGCGGTCGATCACGACTTCGCATCCTGTGGATTGAAATGCACCTATTTCATATCCCTATGTCCAGTGCACACGGAACAACCATGGAAAAAGTAAGGTAAAATGGGGAAGAAAACCTCAAGCAATCGGACATCTGGCACTGTTACAATTTAAATTGAGGGGCATTCTGCTTTTAGGGAATTCAATTAGCATGTGGTGATGAAAACAACACAGCAGCCAGACCCCAGCACCCCAAATCATGCCAAATAAAGTTTTTATGGACCTCAATCACTAGTCAAGACTGAGGAATCCAGAGAGACCAAGCATACGACAGGTGGTTGTGGCATCAGTCCGTGCAAAGCTTCCTTCGGACCAGGCGAGAATTTCTGCCAGGAAATACGTTAAATGTCGATTTTCTCCGTAGATTGTGTTTCAAAAAAAAAAACACTGTAATAGATGTGCCTCATGTTGCTCGATTTCTAACTTGACCTACGTGATTGGCCCAAGTCTAACTTGATGTGTGCCTAGGAATATGCATGTTCAAACATCCAATGAATAACATCCTTTGGACTTTCGCTTGTTCGGCTTTCGCTGCGCCAGTCACTCTGGGAGCTCTCCGTATAAAGTTTTGCCTTGTGACTCTTTGCCTGGAAAAAACCATTTCCATTAAACGAAAACTTAGAAATACATTTCTCATCTCCTCAATATGCCTATCGGACTTGTTAGTTTATCGCCGCTACGTGAACACTGGGCAACCCTTGCTAATTGTAGGAGAAGTAGGATACTTTGGTCACAATACCTGATGGCCTCCAAGCATCTCCAAACGACAAGGGTCAGTAAGTTTAAGCATGCTTTATGTATACTGTACCTGTAAGCCTTCCCATGAGTGACTCGGGTAATGATCAGTCCCGACGCCAACCAGAATCGGGAAAATGATTAATCACGAACTGGAAGACTCGATGACGGTCTTATCGTCTGATCATAACAAAGTATTGAGGAAAGAAAGGAGCTAAAGCAAACAGAGCCGGGATATTGGACTGGAACATGTAAGACGACCCTTTTCCTTCATTCAGCCTCTAGTATATAATATCTTTACCAAAAACAGCTTCATGTGCAAATTACTATTGTAAATACAAAGTTACATCGCTCTAGTAACTATACTGTGCTAGTGTCAACATCAGTCAAGGAGCGATATGACTCAACCACGGACTGCTAAGATCAGTGTAGAAACTCGCTCCCTTGACCTCCGTCGGTGCTCCTGGGGTTGTTACGTTGCAGTTGTTGATCCAGTTGCCTTGGGCTTCAAGCTTTTTAGCAACATATGTTCTGTAGTCATCCAACAAGCACGAAGAACCGGGTCCGCTTTTGCAGGAAGGTACTGGATAGACAGCATCATTGAGACGAATGCGTACGTATGTCGCATTGCGTGAGCCTTGTGTTGGTGGATGGGGCTGTGTGGAGTTACACCTCCGGGGCGTGCTGGCAAATGTCTCGTTTCCAGCCACGACGCAGTTGAGTCGCTCAAAGGCTATGGTTCCTCGCATGGTGGTGTATCTGGAGCTGACAAACAAGCGAGCGTCATCTTTCTCGGTGCTGGAAAGTGGCTGCTGCTCGTCAAAGACTCCGGAAGCGGCCACCAACTGGTTAAGCTGTCCGTCATTGAGGAAAGACATGATGAGCTTTGGCAGGTTGAAAGAGGACCCATCTTCGCGCTTGCCAGTTACCGAAGGGCCATTGTCGAAGATACCCATTAAAGCATTCAGATAAGGCGTCATCATCGTTTTGGGGATATCGGTGCCTGGGCCAACTCCGTAGTAGTAGCGAAGGTCCTGAAAGTATTCGTACTGGAGGAATTCATCGTCGGAAAATATGTCGCACCACGGCGAGAGACGCCCTGTGATTTGACTCTCGTAGCCGCAAAGATACGGGATTTGAGACACGTCGTTCTCCGTCAAAGTGAGATTTCCCTTGATAAGTGCCTGTAGACGGGCCTGAATGGGGGGGATGTAGACACTATTCCACTTCGTCACGGAGTCTCCTCCCTCGGTGTCCTTGAATGCGGGACACATATCGGAGGGGGCCAGTGAGTCGCCAATGCCGCCAGGAAATCCTCGAGAAGTTACAGATATTACATCTCCGAACAGCGTGGCATTTGTTCCTAGGAAACCGCGGACGAAAAGCTTTGCAGTCTGAAGAACCCGGGAGTAGTTGTTGGCCCAAACCATAAAGTCGTCACCTTCGGTATAAAGTTCAGGATATCTGTCTCTAGTTAGCCAAATGATTTCCATCCCGCCGGGTAAATTGGATAGTCACCTGGTCCGCATGGTATAACCAAGGTCAAACGCCTCTTTGTAGCCTGTCGGGCTGAGGTTCGAAATTTGGGACGAAGGGTTCGTCAAGGCTGGCTGCCACTTTGACAAAAAGCTGAGACTGCCAGAAGCAGTGTAGTTTGCTTCCTGGAACTGTGCGTCTTGAAATCAGCATCATCATCGCGTTGTGCAGAGATAATGTCGATAAACTGACTCGCTTCTGCATCGAAACCCATCCATTGTAAGCGCCGGGGTCGGGGTATCGCGACCCATGGCGAAGGACGTACGCCGCTTGATCGACAATGCAGTTATCCGGAATGTCTGACGAGATCCCATGGACGTTGGGCCCTGGTGCGCAAATGTCAATTTTTGTGATATGTGTTAGTGATTTCCAGGATAGTGGACTCATACCTGCAAACCAAGGGCCATTAGCACCAACGTGCTCCAGTGGATGTGCGGCAGATTCGCTGGCCGGAAGGTTGATATCCTGGATCGGGGCAAGGGACCTCGAGCTTCCAGCCACACTCGCCACAAGACAGACGAGACCGAATTTGACTGATGCCATCTTCATCTTTCACCGCGTAATCAACAATGGCGCAGAGTCTGCTCGGTGTTCACCACTCCGGCGACCTAACATTTCACTATATACTCATTCCGTCTCTGATCTCGGTCCGGTCATTGCCGGCCACGTGCTCTTATCGTGGTGTTTACGTCTCTCGGGTCTGGAGCGGATACTTGTAATCTTGTAATCGCGCGTAATGTAACGTCAAACCTGCCAGGCACGTGAGAAATATGTGTTTGTGATTCGATGGTTCTAACAGGGTTATGGAGGCTACAGGGATTGCTTCCCAGAAAGGGCACTGTCCCCGTGAGTACTTCCACTAGCGTGCCAGTCACTATCACTTCTGGGGTTGGCCGGTCCTCGGAACAGGATTTATTGATCGTTAAAACCTGTCCTTTATGCCAGAGAGAACTTCGGCCAATCCAGTTTCCTTCGAAGACCACGGGTCGAGCTATGGGAGGCCCAAGCCAGTGTGTACGCGGATCGTGCATGTCGAAGGTGCCTGTTGGAATGCCCACCGGATTATCGATGGGAAAGTGGAGACAGAGGCTTGACTGGGCCAATTAGATCACACGGATCTACCTCCGTCAGAGTGGGTTCGTCTGGCCAGCCATATCACAGCCACCATCGATTGCTGCCCTTCACATTAGATTCTCTCCTGCAACCCAGTAGAATTCACCACTAACTCTATACAATACTATCAAGCCGTTCGTTCACTTGAATGACCCTGTGATACCAACAGTACCGCTTAGGCTTGGGTTGACAATGTGTTTATGCTTCAACATTCACAAAGGACAGTCAGTTCAATGTCTTGGAAGACACAGAGGCAACAAGCATATTCTAAGGAGTCTGAATGTTTTGTCAGAGTCTAAAAATACGTTTGAATAGGGAATAACAGTGACATAGCCCTCTTGGCAGCTGTTGCAGTCTGAAAATGATGGGCTCCGCAGCGGACAGGCTGAAGGGCATCAAGCGCGGAGTAGCTTTACGTGAAGCTAGGCTGGAAGGCTACTGGGACCGCCTGCACGTCTTTTGTAGGGAATCAGAAAACAGGCAAGACAATGGGCTTGTTAGTTGGGGCCCATAAAGGTCAAGCGTAAGACAATAAGCAAAGCTAATGTCAAACAAGAGGCAGGTATAATCAAGTATTTCTCTTCAGAGTTAAACCTTCCTTGATGAAGATTTGCGCGTATGAGACTATATTATGTGAAGCAGTAGAGCTCCACTATGTTGGCAGTTATCTACTAATGTATGCACGCTGAAGTGTGTGACAAACAGAAAAGTAATGACGTTGTAGTCCAGCAGCTCCTCTGGCGATAGGAAGCTGGTTTACAGCCTTGGAGGAACAACTGCCAGCTGTTTATTAATTTTGAGGTGTTTCATGGCGTTGTCCTGATACAACGCCTGATTCCAGAATTTGCACTGCTTGTGGGTAATGAGGAATGACTAGCGCCAAGCACCTCGCTTGATTCAATAGTCCTGTTTCCGAGCTTTCGGGTCACTTAACGAAGCCGAGCGCCGTTCGGGCGTGTAAACTCAAGCGAGCCGACTGTTGGTCGTGAATGGAAAACTTTTCCAGGGCAATCGAATCTCAATTTTAAAAGCGATCTGCATCGTATGTTGTGACATATCCCCAAAAACTCAAACTAGAATCTGCTTTGAGTTATGACCACACCACTATTTTGCATCGGAGACACTGTAAAAGGGTTCGCAAGCTTCCTAGCTAGTAAAGATTTCAGGTAAGAACCTATCAAACGTGCTTATCTGGCCAGTGAGCCATCTAAGATCTGCAATAGTAGTGAAACATGCCCTCTGCTAAGGTCACCAGCCCGTGGGAGTCCCCATGTCCAGTCCATCAAATGTGGACAGCTGTCTGTTGATATGTTCAGGGTCTGGCATAGCCAAATGATCCCAAGAAGCGTTTGCGCTTAGATACCTCGAGAACAGCTGATCCATGGGAGGAGGATGCCCATCGTCCACCTCGGTCGCGGGGTGATGGCCGTGGGGTCCTAATGACCGAGGTGGCTCTGTGCCAGCTCTAGATCTGCTCAGATGCGACCCCAAATTCTTCCGAAGTGTCTCTACGTAATCTGGCTCGCTTGGCTGAATTCCGTGTCGAGAACAAAGATAATCCTCTCTAATTTTCCACGCTCTCAAGATGAAGTTGCCCAGAGCAATGTTGTACTCTTGAGAAGGATCAAGGAACTCGGGATGGTACTCGTAAAGGTCGGGGATTTGTTGCCACGCCCTTTCGACCAAGGCTCCCGTCAAGCGCTGGCTCAGCTGGCCTACCATCAAAATGACAACATCGTATTGAAAGAGCAGCTTCAGGAACCAGTGGAACCCAGGATGCTTGTTCAACTTGTACGCATTGATGCTCTGTTCCGTTACCATCACGGACCACTTGAAGAGGTTGTCTTTCGGCGTCAAGATCTCTGTGCCCCATTCTGGCTGCTCCTGTGGAGTACAACTGGTCTCCTTGATTTTCTGAAGTACAAGGGACTTCAACAGACCTGCAAACTCGTGTACCGGGCCGGCAGAAGGATCGGAGTTTTTCTCAATGACGTTGTTCAGTCGATCCTCGAGAGTCTTGATAAAGCCGCTAATCTGAGCTGATTGTAATTTGGTTCTTCTGCCCGAACTTAGGGTGCTCAGTTCGCTGTGGAGCATGAGGGACTCGATGTCCTGTTGTTGATGGATGCAGAAGCCAATCTGATAGATCAACAGCGGAATCACCATTTCGGTCGGCCCTTCGCGTTCTTGATATCGTTCCGTCGCACCAGTGTGAAGATCGGCGTCGTTCAAATTCTTTGGCAGTTTGCAGTCGCTTGGTCGAGGGAGCAGCGACTGACTCAGGCCCGATATCATGGAAAACTTTGAGTCTAACATGAATATTTGCCACCAGATTCGGCGCCGCATTTCTGTTTCGAAGGGCGGAAGACCAAGGAGCTCCCCGTCCCTATGGAGGCCCATTTTCTGTGCAATACGAACACAGATGCCGTTGAGGATCCATGCTCCATGGATGTTGCACCTCCCCTGGATTGACATCTCCCACAAAGTCAGCATATTATACATATAACAGAGATTTGGTGCCATAGAGCCTCACCATATGTAGAACCAAAGCTTGAAGGGTCGTTAGATCGTGGGATTTGAGAAAATCCGCTCGGAACAAACTGGTCCTCACGCCGGAGGAAAACCGCCGGAAAGCAGTCTTGCATGTAGTGCCCAGTATAGTCATACATTCCTCGTCTGTCATCGTGATAATAGAGAGGCTATAGACCGCAAAAAGAAGGGCCTCGGCATTGTGTGGCAAGGATCTAGGGTTACTGGCGGCTTCGACCACAAATGGTTGCAACGTTGGAGCGTGGACGATCTTGGTGAGAGAATTGGCCCGATCAAGGAACATTTGCCACAGGCGAAATATCTGACCAGCGCTTGGATATAGGTCTCGGGGATCGTCGTAGGCCGCATCTCCACCAACAAGCAGATACTCGCTGTAGTCGGGCATCGATGCTCCGGGGTCCCAATCGTGTGGCTCTGCTTCAACTGCCTCGTCTTCTTGTTCAACAAGCTCTCTCATGCCGCGCAGCTGTATGGCTATTATCAGCAAGTTGTCTTCAAGCTGATTTGGTTCTGGAGAACACACCTCTTCGTAAACTGTGGCCCAAAGGAAGTTGTCCATGAACCGCACAGTGCCATCTTCCACGACGAGTTTTCCAGCAGGCTTCCAATTCAGTTCGTTGTTTTGGTATTTCGGGATGTTCGAGGACTGTGGTGCAACGGTCATGGTCTCAAAATCCAGAGGCTCCTCGCTGGCTTCCGCATACTTGGCCAAAAGCTCCTCGCATCGGGCAAGTCTGGCCTGCAGCTCTGCATTGGGTCGCCTTCGCTTCCGCACCGGTGCTGGAATACTGGGACTGCATGTTGCTTTGGACTATTTCATTGTCTTATTAGCGTTCCGATGCTGACTCGGGAATAACGCTGGCACAGATTGGAGACGTGGAAAGAAACATAGAGGGTTAGGATGCTCATCAGCGCCCGTCGCGATGATGAGGAGGCAAAGCAGATGGGGAGAAGGAATAGACAGCCTCACGCTGAGCCTCGTGATGCGCTTTCGTACCTTGACGCAGTTTGCACACGGATAATTCCGATCGCACTTCACCTTCCGGCGCTGGCACAGAACGCAGGCTAGAGGCCGAGGCTGTTTTGATGAGGGATTTTCCTTAGGAGAGGCCGACATTTTGTTTGAGGAGTGACAAGTCTCGTCAGATGTAGGATAGGCACCGGAAGCCTGGAGCAGTCCGCTCAGCCGACCGCGGGGACGGGTATATACAACAGAGCGATCGGGGTTCGGCCAGGCACTGACCGACTTGCGGTACTTGCCGTGGTGGGTGCTCTCAATGCCTCCTATACTGTGCCTGCGGTACTTCATCCCACTCAATGTTCACCAGGCGTAAAGTGTGGGTAAAATCAGGGCCTGGACATCGGTGAGGCGTAAAAGGGGTGCAAAAGTGCCAAAGCTTAAATGAAATCCGAGCCCACATGAAGTTGCGGGCTTAGCTTCAACCCCTACGTTGAGCACAGGCAAAGGAGGTGAATGTCTGGTCCAATGCGAATACATGTTGAACAAGCTGGTGACCTACCATCGTTTCTTGTATGTCTGTCTTGAATCACGGGCCTGTTGGCGGTCCCTTCCCTTGGGTTACACGGACGAACGAGTCAGCAAGGTTTGTGAAACCCCAGGGAGCTGTCCAGCCTTGACGGCAACGAAACACCACGAATTGACAAAATGCAACCTAGTTATAAAATAGGCAACGCAGTTTCAAACCTATCCGATCATTCAATATAGTAATGAAAGCTTCAACAGCACTCAGTCCTCCATTTCACGCAGCCTGCTAGGTTTCATACGCCACCTAGGCGGCTGGCTTCCCTAGCCCCCTTCAGTGCTAGGTAAACCTGCTGCGGGGTACTAGCAGCCACTAGTAAAGCCTGTCTCATCGACTGCGGCAAGGCTTCAGGTCTACTCTGTAAATCTTGTTGTTTTCTCTGCAGTACTCTGCCTAAGTAGAAGGACACAGTGTCACAACTCCTCTCTCTGCTTTTACATGTAGAGAAACATTCTATTAACCTTTAGCACAGAAAATCTGCTAGAGACCTAAAGTACTATACAGAGTCAGTCTGAAGCTAGTCTCTCCTTGGCGACCACCTCGCACGTGAAGCCTTGCCGCGATTGAGGGGATAGTGGCCTTCATACTTCCACGGCATTGAGGATAGTTATCTTTAGCCCTGTTTGATGTTTCAGGTATGAGTAGTCGTCGTATAAAAATCCAAAAAATTCGGTGACAGTTCAACTAGCACCGACGAGGATAGAATGCGCATGATGAATAAACCATTATTTAGGAGACAAAAGCACGTAGCTAATACGGTTCTTTTTTCAACTCGCTCTGGTACACATTCTAATGGTAAACAGAGTTGTTGGAATGCCGACCGGATTATCGATGAGAAAGCGCGCGACCTGGCTAGGCCAATCAGATCACACGGATCCACCTCCGTTAGAGTGCCCCTGATGCTGGGTACGGGATATCTATTATTCCGGTCCGATCATTGGATCGGCTGCGGTGACTGTCTCCACTTGCGTGAGGCCATCGCGACATTTTTACCATTTCGCTTGCAGTCTCATCTAATAGTCGCCGATACTCTCAGTATGCTGTACTTCCTGTGCCGAGATGACAAGGTTAAAAAAAGGTCAAGCAAAGCACATTGAGAAGGTTGATGCAAGGAATATGTACGACAGGGTTATTTGCCGTAAGCAGTGAATAAAGGGCTTAACTATGTGGCTATTCGTGTTTAGGACGTAAGACCATTGTTATCATCAACGGCTGACTGGGGATTTAAATCTGACACTAGAGTAGCCTTTCTCAAATGTAAGGGCCGAGATCGATATGGCCGTCTCCGTCAAGAAGTTGGAACAAGTTTAGATCGCCAAAACCATGATCATCATGCCTTCCATCAAGCACAGATAGATCCGGGGTTTGCGGCAGGGATGCTGAGAGACCAAGGAACGATGCATCCACATCCGCAAATGGTGGTGAACCGAAGCCTAAGCCCAAGAAGCCGGAAACCGAATTGGTAGGCTTGGTAGCCAATGCCCGGTCAGCGCCTGCAGGCGTAGTCTGGGTGTTAGAGGAAGGACGAGGAGTATGATCAACGTCTGCGCTATCGCGGGGGACAAGGCCGAATAGCTGAGAAGAGCTCTCGGTCCTCTGAATCCGTTCTTGCAACTCCTTCTTTTCCAGGTAGTCGAGAGCGGCATTAAGCAAAGTTTTCGCTATCATCGAATACTGTGCAGCATGAGCATCACTCTTGGCAAAATGCTCAAGCACCATAATGGCGTTGCGGGCGTATTTCTCCAGTATGCGGCCGAAGGACCCAAGAAGTCCTACGCCCAATATGAGAGACGAAGCGAACAGCCATGATCTGAACTTCAGTTAGCCGACGGAAGCGATATCTTATAAAGAGGAAGAACCTACACTATGAGTGGCATATGTCCGTTCAAGTACCCTTTCTCTGTGAGTCCTACTAAGATGTCCACCATGAAACTTGCAGCATCGATGCAGGCATCGGCAAGTTTCGACTTGCCAGACGCAAGTCCTGATTTGCTGACCGAAATACCCACGGAGTTATCAGTCAGGCGTTTGTGCAGCTCATACATCAGGAAAGGTCGTGATACTAAGATGACAGCTGCGGCAAAGTCAACTTCAAATGAGCTCTGCCCCTAATAAATAATGTGGGACTCACCATAATAATAAGAACATAGTACCTGGCAGGCCCCAGTGGTCTTGATAGGGTCGTCCTCTGCAGAGGAAACGGCTACAACATCTTTCAATCTCTGAAGCCAGCGAAGGGACCAGTCTCGTAGCTGTCGTGAGATGCCTTCGGTCAACTGATAAGAAACCTTCCTTCGGGAGTAAACCTCTACGACTATGCCCTCGGTGATCAGAAAGATCTGAGCCGAAGCATTAAGAAGATCGAATGTTTCTTGTCCGCTGTCATCTGAAGCTCGATACGGTACAGTGCAGTCGACATCCGATGTTGCGGGTGGTCGACCCATCGACGTGCTCAAGAAGAGATCCAGTACGCGCAAACTCTTCCATAAGCGATCTCTATAGATCAGTGTTAGTTACTATTATGAGACCACAGTCTGAAAAGGGAACCATTTGGTCTCATACCGCTGTCTGTGTATTTCATGACCAAACCGAGAGTTGATTTCAGTGCGGTGTATCCCGATTGAGTATGCTGCTCTCACGGCAATCCCTAGATGTTGTTTGAGTAGCCATCCCCTTGAAATTTTACATCCTTTTCGCATACCAAAAAATAGAAAAGCGCCGTTCATTTGGCATGACCCAAGCATGTAAAGGGTAACAAGGATGAACGTTTGAATGGTGGGAACATTGATGTTGCCACTGAGGTTGGCCAACGCAATGTTGCGTGCGTATTCGAAATAAGCCGAAGCAACGTCTTCCTCGGAGGACTGATAGCCTATGGCGAGGACAAGATAGAAGGTGGCCGAGGATGCATCCTGCAAGCGGTGCGTTTGTTGAGCCCATGATGCTACCTCATCCACGAGGTGCGCATGGCCGAAAAGATCTACGAGTCCACTGGTCTACATTCACGTTCTGATGGTTATCAACGTCGCTCTGTCAATCGGAAAAATTGAGTTATATCTCACAACTGCATGATAGGTGGATATGGCCTTGGGTATTGTTGCCAGATGCAGACTCGGCTCGCCGTTGCCAGAGTAGTGAGTAGGTGGTCTGAAGGGAGGATTCTCGCTCTGATGTGCAAAGACTTGCGGATCTACGCGTGTATTCACCAGCTGCCGAACGGTCTGGAAGAACGACAGTGGCGCGCAGTCTCCTATGAAGACTGCGGGGGCCGCCGGTTAGATAGGACAGCATCGAAGTGATGGTGAAGATAAAACGTACTCAGTTTTCCTTGGGCATCACACAAGAGACGCGCCTCTCTAGGAACCTCAGTTTCCTCTTCGGCTAGGGGATCGTTTGCAGATCCCGAGTGCCGGGCCTCAGACTCAGACTGATGATGTGTTCCGTTGTGCACAGACGGAGAGGGAGTCCGAGGCGTCGGAGCCGGCGCTCGTCGTCTCTGCTGAGGAGAGTATCTGCAAGTGGAAGGTCGTTGGCGCCTCAAGCAGTAACTGCACGGCAGTTTGCCGTCACACTTGACTGCATCCGAAAGTCAGAACTGTGAACATAGGACGGGTCCAAGTTTGTACAAGTCCATGGCGGAAACCCAAGCAGCACTCCACACTGCCCCGTGTCGTTGTGCCAAGGTTTAGACAATGTAGATATTCCTCAGGGAGCCAGGAATTAATGGGAACAATACCTTTGCGAGCCTTACAGCTGTCGCATGCATTGGCAACTCTTGTGCGGACGTAGGCATGCGGCGATGGCTGCCGCACCGAGACATCCTCCATATTGGTACCGCCGATATCAGCTTGTTGTTCGTGCGGGCATGCGGAAGAGGGAGGATCGGACGCGGAGAGAAAAACCACCAGTGCCGAGGAATGGAAAGTTTTCCGAGGGCGGAACAGACTCAACGCTAGCCTAATTCAGACCCAGCAGTACGACCGACGACGCAACCCTATGACGACAACGTCCTACAGTGATTCCGAAAGCAAATACGTTGACGGAAGCACTGTGCCTCCACCATTACCTGACGTGACCCCTCTTGGCGCTGTCGTTCCGATCCCAGCCAGTCTCCCTCCACTCCAACAAACCGTTTTTTGTTAGCTAGGCCACTTTCGAGCAGTTCGTCAACCTTAGTCGCCTGTTGAATGGGCTCCCGTGACCCGTAATCGCTTTTATCACTCATATTTTACGTGAGCCCAGCCCAGTCGTGCGGGCCTTCTCTCGCATCATGGCCGGACACGTGTGAGTCAATCCCGTGGTGTCAGCGGCCAGTGCCGGGATGTTGTTTCCCCAAAAGCCAAATCTTGACTGACAGATGTACATGACCAGACCCATAATGGATGATGTCCTTATCTCTCAATGTACGCGAAGTAATTCGAATCGAGTTTACCGAGCTAACAAGAGAACTCACAAGTATCTCCTCACTTACTCCGCTCCTCGGTCAGGCTGCTCATCTCCCAAGGGCCGTCGACACGAACCCTTTTCCTGAAACACGTGCAAGCTCGCCTAACTGCAAGTCCCGTCCCGTTCCCAGACAGCCATGCCTTAGTGAGTGATGATGGGGGGCTATCCTCACAAACTCTCGAGTACTTGGCATGGAACCGCTGTCTACTGTCGGCCAAGCTGGCCCAGCAAGCGATAGAAAAGTATGTGGGTGCCGTGTGACAAACTTGAGGTCAGACAACCCCTTGTCGAGAAGTGTTAACATTAAGAAGTCTATCTCAAGTCATACGGGCCATGACCAGGGTCAATGATCAGCATACAAGGTTGTCAAGTGATTTGAGGTCGGCATTGCAGATTATCGATGGCGACATTGTGCAGGCTGTCCAAGCCCTCAAAGAAACAAAGCCAGATCCCCAACCGGATCTAGAGAGACGATTGATAAACTTGATCAAGGAGCTGGGACACTACAAACGTGTCCACGATAAAGGAGACTCCGAAAACTTCGAGTACCCATTCAGACGAGGAGAACGCCAAGTCAATGATGTTTTCAAAGCAATTTTCCCAGAATTGGCACCCCCGCCTGCAAAGTCGCGTACAAAAACGCTCATGATACTGAACATCAACACTCAGTCACATTTTGAAACTTTTGCTTTAGGACCGTATCAGTTTCCGAGGCTTTTGAATGGACTTTGGCAGTTGTCTTCGTCCTCATGGGGCAGCGGAAGTGACAAGAGACAAGAGGAGGAGCTCATTCGACTTGTACAATCCGGGTTTACCGCCGCGGACATGGCAGATCACTATGTTTGTCCAACACCATGCAACGGTGGGGCCCACTGAGCGACTAACAGTCTTGATAGGGCGATGCCGAGCTGGTCTACGCAAACTTTAGGAACCGCTTATCGCCTAGTGTTCGGTCTCAGGTTCTTGCTGCCACAAAATGGTGTGTTTTTACGCCGCCAGCTAAGCCTTTGACCTCCCTGTTTGTACTCGAAAAAGTCAAGGAGCGATATCGAAGACTGGGCGGTCGCGTCGAACTACTGCAGTTCGATTGGTATGATGTAAGTTCTCATTGTTGTTGACCTTGTGTTGATGGTGGGTTCGTTGTGTATATACAAGATGCGTACTAACAGGATCTGTTTCCAGTACTCGTGCAAAGACTATCTTAACATTCTGTTGGAACTGGTCCGCTTAACTGCAATTTACCCTGACCTAGTATCAACCATTGGGCTGTGTAATTTTGACTCCGAGCACACGGTTGAAGTTTGTGAATACCTCATAGCCAAGACAGGCTCTGTTGGGATTGTTTCCAACCAAGTCCAGGTAACATCTTGCCTGTGTCACCAAATTTCTCAGCAAAGACGACTGAGCCGATTCTAGTTTTCTCTCATTGACTCGCGTCCACTTCAACTCATGGTTAATGTCTGCGCAAAATACGGATTAAAGCTACTTACCTATGGCTCGCTCGTAAGCAGTGTGTTGATCAAAAGAACAATCTCTTGCTGACCTCAATAGTGCGGAGGGCTTTTGTCTGCAAAATGGCTTGGCCAAGCTGCACCAGACATTTACTCAGAAACACTACAGTTGACACCGTCACAGCGCAAGGTGAGGAGACAGCGTCGCCTATTTTAGTCCGTAGGTCCGTAGGACACAGGAGCTAGACTGACAAGGTCTTCAGTACCATGACATGATCATGAGTTGGGGAACGTGGCAGGATTTCCAGAGTTTGTTATACGAACTCTCCGCCATAGCTGACGAGCACCGCGTTACCCTAACCAATATTGCGACTCGTTGGATCCTCCAACAACCTTCTGTCGGCGCCCTCATTGTCGGTACTCGTCTGGGAGTATCCAGTCATGTTGACGATAATCTCGCTACATTCGGGTTTACGTTGAATGCATGGGACTTGGACAGAATCGAGGCCCTGGCGCTGGGCATCAGCCGTGGAAAAACACGGCGATTATTCTCAAAGCTTGGTGACTGTGGGACGGAGTATCGGAATGAGAACTAAGGTCGGAATCCCCTAATTAGCCGAAGGAAAATACGTTGTAACGTCTTGCAAGTCTACCTTACTCCAGGTAGACGAATGTCTGGTATCTGTCACAGATGCTGTCGTGATGGGATTCTCACGCCGTGGGGTTCTCACTCATGATTCACTTAAATGATGAACCCCGAGAGTGCGGGAAAGGCAACAATCGTCCTGGTTACTCCAGAATCCTTACGCAGCCATGGGTTCCCTTTCATCATTGCATCCTGTAAATTCGATTCTTGTAGTACCACAGTGCAGCGCATAAGAGCTATGCTACAGACTTAGTACTGACTGGTCGGTGTGCGGTGCCATTGACTACAAAACAACAGTACTAATGGTCATTCCCGCTGGCAAGCTTACTGCCACACTATTCTGCATACCACAGGCAGGCGCAGGTGGTGCATGTCACAACCCCGAAGCCAAGCGGCGCCAATTCTTGACTGAGACTAGTAGATGCGAACGATCCGAGATCCGAGAGGCTGTTCCGTGAACGGATAAGCAATGCGGATGCAACTTTCCCCATTAGTGGAGCCGCTTTCATGTGTATGGAACAGCGAGGTTACCCCCGGAAGGCAATTGGTCAACTCCCCTGCATTAGTTGGTATTCGTCTAAACTTGCCATGTCAATGATATGACATCGACGGGCTCTATGGATATCATGAATCGTAGCATCGGATCTTCAGTTCCGTGTGTCTCTCCCAAACTGACCTGCCTGCAAGGTCTCATCCCTGGTCTGCTTCAGGAACGGCATCAATGCTGTGCCTCCCGTGCCAGTGAGCTGCTCGTCCTTGACAGCAGACGTGCTCGCCAAGTCAACCTTGGCGCCGCCATACGACTTCTTTGATGGAAGAACGATGTAGCGGGTGACAATCTGCAAGTGTTTGTTCCTGAACTCTGTCATGGTCCTGGTCGCAACTTGATATGCCTCCCGGAACCTGTCCTGCTCCGCTGTAGAACTCGGCAATCTGGCAAACTCGCGAATGCTACCCATGCGAGAAACATGCTCGAGGAAGCGCTTGTGCGGACCTGGCATGTAGCTGCGGACTTCTTCGTGAAAGGCTGGCGCTTTTGCCGGACTAGGCGCACTTTTGCTGGCGTGCGGATTGCTGTTTCCTTCCGATGTGTGCTCGACACCCAACACAATGTCGAGGAATTGGATGAGGGAACTTTGGCCGTTACTGCCCCCACGAAGTTGCTGCCAGCTGCCGCGACCATTGCCCTCGTCGTAGAAAATTCCGTTGGGGAGACCAGCGGCAGCCATATTCTTGCTGCCCGCTAGAAACGGACGGATCTCATAGAAGAAAACCATTGGGTCGCAATGTTCGTACATACGCTCCAGAAGCGCCCCGATCTTTCGAATGTTGGCAGACAAATCGTCAAGTGCGCGTGTGATAGTACCGTAGTCTCTGCTCTTGATGGATTCTAACGCGTTGAGCATATCAGTGATGATGCGAGCACCCTGCGCCTCCATGGCTACCGAAACAAGGTAGAACCAAGCCTCATCTTTGGTCCCAGTGAAGGTGTGAAGGGACTCTAACGACTCCAAGTCGGTAAAATCATCGGTGGTTGACAAGAAATTCCACAGGTTCAGGCCAGCGTATGTTGCAACGGGGGGAACTTCGAGGTGTTGTGAAACGCGGAGAAGGGGTACTGATATGGCTGGCGGCAAGACCTGTACGGGATGTGAGTAAGTGAAGTTTTCGGTCTGGAAGTGATTTGCCTCTTACCTCTTCGGCCTTTTCTCCTCCCCAGACATAGGCATGCGTTAGAAAAACCAGGATGACATACGCCCGTCGCCATTCCGCTTCATCCTGTAGCTTGTCCGCCGACAGTACAGGAAGAGCATCCACGTCCCTCCGCAATCTTCCAGCTTTGAGAAGCTCTGGAAGATGTTGGATAATCTTTTCCCATGGTGCGAAGTATGGATCGGGAAGTTCTTTGAGGGGTGCGTCGGCGGGAAGGAAACCGTTTGGGGTGATGGCATATTTCCTCAATGGAAAGACATCGGGCTGCGCCAGTTCGGCGGATATAGGTAGAGCGTGGGGCGACATTGGGGCGGAATTTAGCGTTGTAAAAACAAACCAGAGCAAAAATAACTGAACGATGCTTTGGAAGTGTGACAAAAGCTTCAATAAAAGATTTGAATCGATGGGTAAGTCAAAGATGAAACCAGGCGAGTCAGGATACTTAGAGATGAAGAAGTACTTCTCACCAAGCCCGTCACAATTCCATTCTTCCGCGTCACCCGCTGACTCTGTCCGAGAGATCTCTTGTTGTTCCGCAATGCACGTGGGCCAAGCCGAAAGCCGTCGATCGGCTGCGGCTACATGCGGAAGCGCTAAGGCTTAGACGGAAGCGGATCACGGATGCTGGTGGGGCCGCGAATGGAATGGTGATGCACGCTATCTCCAGCCCGGAGAGGAGGCGTCGGGTACAAAGACGAAAGAAATGCCCAGGCTCTTCAGATCATTGTGCAATAGTTGAGGATTACCGATTCATCAATCACGCTCTGAGGGTTATTTCTCGTACGATTCAAAATGGAGTTCACCGCCTTCGCAGAACAAATCCGATCCGGCCGCACGGCTAAGTTTCCCGCAAACGCGAATACCTTGGAGTTTGCCCAGCAACTTGACGCCCAGGATAGTCTCGGACACCTCCGCGACGAGTTCATCATTCCAACGAAGGGTTCTTTGAAGAAGAAGTCTCTGAACGGCACGCTCCCTGGTAAGCTTTTCACAAGAATTGCCACACCAGGCATATTCATCCTCTTTTGCGCATTTCAACGTTCGCTGACTGGTGAGAAAGATAAACAAAACCTCAATGGCCACGCCAACGGCGTCAACGGTACCAATGGCGCCAATGGCTCGCTAGAGGACGACGAAACGCCCTCAGTCTACTTTTGCGGAAACTCACTTGGAGTTCCGCCCAAAGCGGTGAAAGAGTACATCCACGCTCAACTGGAGACATGGGCTTCGATTGGTGTCAATGGCCACTTTCAAGGACTTGACAACTCGCCACTGGTTTGCTGGCAAGATATGGCTGAGGATGTCGCCAAAAAGAGTGCGCACATTGTTGGCGCCTTGCCCGAGGAGGTTGTTATGATGAACACCTTGACTGCCAACTTGCATTTCTTGATGGCCAGCTTCTACCGGCCGACAGAAAAGAAGCACAAAATCATTTTGGAATGGAGGCCTTTTCCAAGTGACCATGTGAGTTTTGACAGCTGCGGCATCCGTGTGGATCTTTTGCTAACGTGAGAAGTACGCCATCGAGTCGCAGATTCAATGGCACGGCTTGGACCCAGCCAAGTCTATGGTCCAGATCCAACCCGACGAAAACTTCTACATCTCTACGGATTTGATCTTGAAGACTATTGATGAGCACGCGGAAGAAACAGCCCTGATCCTGCTCCCGGGAATCCAATACTATAGCGGACAACTCTTCGACATGCCTCGCATCACTGAGTATGCGCAATCCAAGGGCATAGTCGTTGGCTGGGATCTTGCTCACGCTGCCGGAAACGTTGAGTTGAAGCTCCATGACTGGAACGTCGACTTTGCCGCGTGGTGCACCTACAAGTACCAAAACGCAGGACCGGGATCCATGGCCGGAGCGTTTGTGCACGAACGGCACGGAAAGGTCGACACCAGCGAAGGGAAACCAAAGTTCCGGCACAGGCTCACTGGCTGGTATGGAGGCGACAAGTCTGTGCGTTTCAACATGGACAACAACTTTCTCCCTACCGTTGGGGCTGGCGGCTTCCAAGTCTCAAACCCTTCAGCAATTGACCTGGCATCGCTTTCAGGCGCTTTGTCGGTTTTCAGCAAGACGAACATGACCGAGTTGAGAACGAAGTCCCTCGTTCTAACCGCGTACGCAGAGCACTTGCTTGACACCATCTTGGCAACAGAAGCCGGAGACGAGCCACCATTTCGAGTGCTGACTCCAAGGAATGCAAATGAACGCGGCGCTCAGTTGAGTGTACTCTTGAAGGATGGTCTGTTGGAGCGTGTTACAGAGTGGTTCGTAGAGGCTGGAATTGTTTGTGACAAACGGAAACCGGGAGTCATCCGTGTCGCGCCAGTACCGCTGTACTGTACATTCCAAGATGTATGGAAGTTCATGGACACCCTTAGAAAGGCGATTGCCTAATTAATGTAGGGGAAGAAGAGCGTCGTCAGTTGTTGATAGATAATGTATCATGTAATGTCAATGTTCCACCTTTAAGAAAACATTTGCTTATAGACCGTTTGATCTCGTATGACACATTGGTATGCAGCTGGGTCATGCCTCAGAACCCCTTCCCCCACGTCAAGTCAGGATTCGCCGCCCGAGACCTGTATCCTCCCTATTCAACATCCTCCACCCATACGTACTAGGCTGCTGGCGTAAAAGTAGTTGGCAATACCCCAGGCCCCGAAAACTTTTTCTTAGGGCAGGTGCGCAAATAGTCGGGAGAGGTGGCTTGTCATCCTTCCAGTTACCGGGTGCAGAGTCGAAAGCCGTCCTGGCCCGAAGGTGTTTTGCAGTAATCTACATTAGAACCAGCGCGACTATGGCGCCTTGGAAGTCACCTGAAGAGCATCCTTCTAAGCTAGCTGGCTCTGATTCAAATTGGTAACAAAAGGTTGGTACCAGAAAACGATCTGCAGCATCGTTGCCGTGTCTTACGATGCGGATTGAGAAACGCAATGTCAAAAGACTCAACGGACAAAAGGTCATCGGGGCTTTGTCCACAAGTAGCCCGTCACCGGTCAATAGGTCAGCACAGCGCTTCGCTGGCTTAGCTGCCCGAAGGATCTCGATTAACCCTTCTAGGCATAGCGCACAGGAAGCATGGGTCAGACGACACAATAAACTGACGTCACCTCAATCACAGCGTCGCCAGTATTAATCCTGCCCGCCTCCCGGCTTCTCCTGTCGGTCGTCGTAATGACACCACTACTCTTGACGACCATCCTAAATACTCGCCGTTGCATACGCTCAACATATTTCAACTACACAAAATCATCAGCACGACGGCATCATGACGCAGAACGCACTAGTAACAAACTTCCTACTGCAGCTATGCTTCGCTATGCTGGCTGTTGCAGCACCTGCTTCTGATCCCACGGTGGCGGCTACAGCATACGGCAACACCTGGCAGTATGGTACTGGTGGCGGTATTCTTGGCTTCGTTGTGCTCGTGTTGGACATTATTGTCTTCAGTATGTTCCTCCCCCTTGCCAAATTCCTCGTGCTAACCACTCTCCGCGCCCAGTCGAGGTTCTCAAGTCCGACCGCCCCGTTAGCCACAAGGTGCTCTGGTGTCTTGTCGTGTTCCTATTCCCGATTGTTGGCATGGTTATCTATTGGCTGTTTTCAAACCGTGCTGCCCATAACTCGCGGGCTGGATATGAATCTATTGCGTAAAGCACATTAAAATGGAATTAGACCCTTACGCAGAGCTCGGCTACAGGCTGCGACTGGCAAGAATAACAGCAAGTGTAAAAGCTTGCTCTTCATTTCGAATCACGTCGAAACCTGGCTACCTACATAGTTCTAAGTAACCCTAAGCTGTTTACATCACGGGCCGCGTCTCCATTCCGTTTCGCATCCGTCCAAGCGCTGACTTCACCACTGAATAAGCCTTTTGTGTGGCTTCAACACGGGACGAGCATCGGTCATTGACGTGTTTCTGAAACGAGCGTGGCTATGTGGGGACGTGGCAGAAGAAAATTGATAAGAGCGTAGAGCACCTCAGGAAATCCATCTCGTTGAAGCCAAGTGATCTTTCGACAATTCTGATTGCTTTTATGAACACACCTCTTGTCAAGGTTAGAAGTCCTTTCAATACGAAGAGAAAAATCCTTAAGCAACAATATGGCGTTAGAACCGGAAGACCAACAACCTTTTCTGGGCTTTTGGGATCATCTCAATGTACGAAATTCCCTGGGAAATAGTGAGGCCGAACATTGCGGTCCTTGCTGTGAACCATCGGCAAAGGTGTCACGAAAAAGCAAGCTCTTGAGAGACGCTCTTGTATTTCTTGCGACTTCGTTGATCTGGGCTGGCTTGTTCTACCTTCTGGCGTCAAATCAACCTAACAGCACCATGGGAAACTTTCCGGAGGTAAAAAATCACGGTGGCAAGAGCCTAACACAGAGTGACTATCTTCCCGCATCTCATAACATCACATCAAACGCCAAGTACATCTCATGCGGTTCATCGATAGCCGAGGCGAAGAAAAGTGGGTGCAGGTACGCTACTCTATTGAACTACTGGGTTCCTTCTCAATGCTTCGACCAAGAGTTTGAGACGGAATACCAGGATGACGATAGCTGGACTGCATTTGAGGAGTGAGTAGCATATCCTTTAGAAAATGAGGGGAGATACTCATGGCCATTATGCAGCAAAGCCTTAACTCAGAGCATCGCCCCAGAAGCCATGGGCGATCAAGAGGTCTACTACACTTCCATTCGAGACCACTTGAACCACTGCTCTATGCTTTGGAAAAAGCAATTCTGGACATTGTTTGAGGACCGCACTGCGTTTGACGGGGTGATTGTGAATTCATTCCACACAGAGCATTGTGCTGAGTTTCTAAAGGACATGTATGGTTCAAATCGGACCGAACCGACACTCGTAAGAGTTGGCTTTTCAGGATGCTGGGTTCGAGAATAGATTTGCTAGGATTAAAAGTAGACGTAATCCCAAACAAACTACCAGACAGTGAAATAAATAGCAGAACGCTATTGTAACTAGTCTTGATCGCTGATGACCTATAATGGAGATGGGGCTGAATGTTCTAGGAGAATACTGTGCTAGAACCGGACCTTTTAGGGACATTGTAGGAGAGTTGTTTATTTCATCTAGTAACATCTTACAAGCAGGTAGCCTATTTTGTTTAGTGGAAACTGCAACTATCTTTTCTAGAACAATACTGCAAGGAGAAACGTACTCCTAGGCTAGTAGGCTGCTAGAAGTACTGCAGATATCAGCAAAACCTAAACTTAAAGGGGGGTAAGTATAGGAGTGGACAGAAAATACCTAGCAGGGAGCTTTTACTTTCGCTGGATACCATCGTACAGTCGACAATGTAAACCCTGGAAGCACTGCAAAGATTAGCTGCGTAGGCAGTTAGCAGACTAACCAGACTAGCACTAAAGATAGCAACAGTTTCTTCAGCCTAGAAGTACGTAAGGATATACTAGCTGGTAGTTAACTCCATTTGCAATCAACCATAGCGACAACTGCAGGTATCCTTAGGTAAGGATTAGAAGGGGAAAAGCTACATGTCTGGCTTGCTATTGACTTAAATCATGTTACATCCCCCTGGCCGCCCCATTCTCAGCGTTGCAGCTTTCATAGTAGGCCTAGATAGGTGTACCTTGCAGCCATTCTGTCAGGGCCGGACGGTCGGGTCGTAATACTAAGGCAATAGGGTGCAGAACAGGAGACACAGGCCGTATGTAGGGGTCACCGGAAGGGCACTGGTGGCCCACTAGTTCCTCAACGAACGGGGCTGGAGGATCATTTACCCGCGAAGGGAACGTTGCGTGGGAAAGGCGAGCACACCTCCCACCGGCATAGGGGGAGCGGGTCGAAATAACACAACCAACTGACCCCTACCTGCCCATCAGTGAACCTACCACTCTGTGCGAACCCAGCCTGTAACACATTCATTGCATGTGTGATCCTAGTTGCAGTATCCAGGAGAGCCCAGCTAGTAGAGTTTCTTGTCCTGCTTATTTAGGATCACTAATCATTTACAGAATGACTTGTATTTCTTATTTTGTCTATTGATGTACAGGCATGAAGACAGCTGTACCTTGCAGCTATTTATTGCATGTGTAATGCTAGTTGCAATGTCTAGGAGGGCCCAGCCAGCAGAGTTCTCTGTCCTGCTCATCCAGCATCACTAATCATTTACCGAATGGCCTATGTTTCTTATATTAGTCTAGTAATCTACAAGCATGATAAACAATAGATATTTCATTACGGACATACCGAAAAAGGGGAACCAAAGTTTCAAAATAATGCAAAAGGTTGAAAATAGATAGCTACAAGATAAGACATCATTATAAAAGCCAGCTGCACAAAAGACAGCAAGGAGCGTATATTTTCAACTAGCAACCTCGTTACTTATTATCAGCCCCCTAAGCAGAAGACGTAATTCGCTAGTACACATTCTTTATTTCCCTTTTTATAATGCTGATTCTTTTCCTACTCCAATGTTTGTTATTCTGTTCTCAAACTGGGTATGCCCAGAGCAAACTCGAACCACGCAAATTTGGGAACTTTAAAGGATGTAGCGAAAGAGAGGTCGCTATTCTTCGTGAAGAGATGGCCCTCGCCAAGCAAGCAGCTACGTTTGCAGCGCGTTACCTCACCGCATACCCCTATTTCTGGGCGTTCCAAACCCCAGAGCACCCTTTTTTTCAGGGAAAAAACTTCGAACAAGCTGCTAGCGAGCTCTTTGCTCGCATGGCTCAGTCCCTTGAGGCTGGCAACTTCAACATCGAATGCCACAGCGATCTTTGCGAAAGTTTTGATGACGACGACCAGCCCTTAGCATCAACAGATCAGCCGGCTCCATCGCAAGAGAACAGGAACCCTAAAGCTGTTATGGCCTTCTGCGAGCCCTTTTTCGATAATGATTCGCAGAAAGAGTCATATGAGGCACCAACCAGACGACGACTAGAGCAGTTTAGGGGGAACCCTGAGGACAATAACGTTGTCAATCTAGCCTCCCTTAAATCGACAAAAAGCCAAACGATCCTGCACGAACTTTCGCATACTACCTTTGTAGGCTGGCCAGTTTTAAAGATCCTTAGTCAAGCAGGCAGAACTGATGAGTGGTGGATGATGAGTGACTGGGCCTACGGCCCAGTAGATTGTTATAAACTTGCTCGAGGTGTTTTCAACCACAACCAGGGAACAACACCAAGCGAAGAAGACTTATTTAGAGGGGCATTTAGGGCGGCTGACAACGCAGAAAGCTGGGGCCTTATTGCTATAGCTATGTTATTTTCAAACCAGTTAGGGAATAGGCAAATCCCTATCCCAGGCATCCCAAACCGTGCGTGGGGAGGTAATTAGGATAGTTGTAGAAATATTAATAGGTTAAAGTAGAATTAATACTACTCTTGGCGTGCAAGGTTTTCTTAAATAATACCTGTTTATGCAGCAATAAAGTTAAGGATAACAGTGCTTAGAATATATATATTAAAGACGCACATCTACTTTATAGATCCAGGGTAAAGAAAAGAGGTGCTCCTTTAACCTAGTGCAGCTATATATCTGTAATAGATATTAATAAACATAGGATAGATAGTTGACATAATAACTTATAAGATAAAAGGCTGTGTGTCTCTATTACAGTAGAGATTACTATAACTTTAGTCCTACATGAACATATGCCGCCCATACTGACGGGTTCCCTTCATTACGCATAGCATAATCTAAGCCTCTAGGGATGGAGACATCTGCTCAAGAACCATATCCTTCTTTAACCCAACCTCCGCCCCCGGTTATGCGTCGCAGAAGTCTTGACGCATTGTGAACACGTAAAGCCACAGATTTATCCGTCCACCAAAGATTTTGAATTGTTTCGTAGACCTCCCCAGCCGCCTTAGATGAGTACTCATCATATATTATCTATAGCGATCCAACAACATGAGGAAATCCTGCTAGTCGGCAAGCACTGGCAAGATGGATACACTCGTCTTGCAAGGCGTTGGATTGGCTCTCTCCAGTAGAACAAGCAGAAAGAAACGGAAGCCAAGGAGCCTTTTTAAAAAGCTTTAGGGAAGTAAGATCAACAACCCTCAGAGGGTTTCCAACACAATCTTCAGGAAGCAGGCAACTCTTGGAAGGGTGTATAGGGTCTGAGATACCATGACCGGCAAGATGAAACGCAATGCAGGATTCGATGTGCTTCAAAACATCTGATTTGTGTGGCTGACTCATTTTCCTTGTTGAGATTGAAGAAGATAAGATGCTGTTTAAAATCTGCATCTCATCTTCAGCAAACAACAGCTTGCCGGGCGCAAGGCCAGCACGCGAAGGCATTGTATGCACGGACACGAGGAGTGCCTCGGAGGTGGGGCTCTGGCGGCTCTTATAGCTTGATAACTGTCGAGCATGCACAAGAGCCATGATAGACGTGCTATATGAAGAGACCATTCGGTCAATCGCCGTCTTGATGCAGCCCTCTTCGTGACCCCTGCGACATGAATTAGTAACCGGCTCAGGGGGCCCGTCAATATCTACCAAACATGGGGCCACCGGTTCACTGGTGTGTTCGGAGGATTACCAAGAATGCCAAGTTGATCCAAGGCAGGCTGTGCAACACAGTCCCAAAGACTTTGCAGCAAAGCCAGAGAACTTTAGCTTTCACCCTCGAAGTCCGAAAGTTTCAGGCGAGGAAGACGTAGCAACCAGATCGCGTGGGTATCAATTAGGAACGCGTCGCATCGAATATAGCTTGTGTTCACGACGATGATAGGACCAGACGAAGCAGCGGAGATCAGTTCCTGAGGCGTTGGTGGGAGAAGGAAGTTCTGAAAGTCAGGCTTAGCACGGATCTTGTCGATGATGATGTAAAAATCCTTTCTAGCTTCGCGCCGCCGTTTCGATCGTTGCTCTTCTGAGATCATACCTCCAGCCGAAAATTGGAGCAGTTGTTCCTCGTGAGGAGAATCAAGCTCGCCGCGAAGAGCCTCGACCCGAGCGCCGTATCCGACAAACTCGCCTACCCCGGTCGCTTTCTATTAGCCTATATTGTCTATATCCGATTTCCTGTTTGCCGTTTACTTAGTTTAAGCCATATAAAGCTATTCAAGCTGTACAATATATTGCTAACTCCCTAGTCAAGATATATGTCCTGTCTTTCCTGTTTAAATGATGAAATTATAAAAGAATTAAAGAAAATGATGAGACCATCTTATGAAAGCTTGCTAGCTCCTGCAAGAGCAACCTTAGTTCCAACCGAAGCCACAGTTCCTAGCGAACTACTTCCAGCAGACAGAACAATCATGTGGATACTGATAATGCCTCTGACTACACTCTGTAGGAATTTGGTAATGGCGTCGGTGTTGGTAGTAAGACCGAAAGCATAGTCCTGAGTCTCGGGGACATAGCCAACCGTAATGAAAGTGTCGTCGGCAGAGGCCCAGTCCCCTATCTCTGATGTCCAGGTTCCCCATCTAGAGTCGCCGAGCTGCCAGAAGTAGGTGAAATGGTCCGGCCGTTTGATGCTACCCCATGTAGAGCTTCCGACAGTGAGCGTGCCATTGACAGCCTTAACCGCGGTACCCTTAGCCTGCGACGAGAGGCTACTAATAGTGTACGTAATGTGAAAAGAGGATCATTCGCCGGCTTTGTCTTTCTGCATTGCGAGCTCGCCCAAATAGATTCCCCTCCATTTCTTTGCAATGGCTGCGTTGACCTCGTTGGTAGCGATTGTGAAAGGGACCTTGCTGGGGCCTCCTTCTCGCCAGGCTTGAGAGCCATCAGGCTTGTTGAACTTGATTTCATTGACGGTAAATTTGACGTCGTTAGGCAGAAGACTGAGAAAGACTTTTGTTTTAATCCTCGGGAATATGGCTCTTTCTCCGATATTCTGTGGCCCGTGTTCGTTTCCGTCAACAAGAGAGAAAGGAGAAGCCTTGACGATAAGCGGTGCCGCGGCGATAAGCGCAGTAAAGAAAGTAGATAAATGCATTGTCTTTTCCTGCCACTTGGTCGTATTTGGCTGGCAATAGGATTGATAGAAAGTATGAATTTTAGAAGGTCTAGTGATTTGTTTCTAGGTAGATTAAATCTTGGGGTTATACGATGCTCTTTTATATTTGAATTTTACTCCAAGCGTTAGTATTGTAGCTTTTTAATTTAAAGTCTCGTCCATTCATATCTCAAACCACCTATTTAGAAGATCATAATCATTCTAGCTAATTAGAAATCAGAACAATAATAAAATATTGTGTTCAGCTCTAATATATGCTTGCGTACGTGTACTGGGAAATTGCCAACAAAGCTAAGTTAAACTTGTGGCTGTAAGTTTGAACCACTTAAGGCCTAGATTTAAGTTAAGGCTAGGCAACAGCAAATAAAATTTAAGAAGGCTTAAACAAAGAATTGCCTCTCCTCGGCCGGCTAGTTCTTTATACAAAGAGAAATTTGTTAAAGAATCTTGATTTAGATACACACGCCGTTTGCAGGCATCTTAGAATAGTTCTCTCTTATTCTAGCAAATAGAATTAATTAAAAAGCAATATTCTCCTAAAATTACATATACAAATTCCGCTTAGCTTAGATTCTAATACAGTGGCTAGCGAATTCAGCAAGTCACCCGTCTGAACGCAGAAAAAACCTACAGGCGTATTCAGCCATCAGGCAGAAATAATCTCCTTTTGTACCAGCACTTTAATACTAGCTGGACTGCGCTGTAGTAGACAGTTGTCTTACCTAAAAGTGTAAGCCAGAATAAGTCACACAGGCCGGTTAGGAGCCTCTCAATCTAAAACAGACATCGTTCCTGCAGAGGAAGCACCGCCATCTGCTATACGCCGCACAGTCTACCAGACGTTCAGCATAGGGTCCTCTCCAGGCGCCGCCGCGCATCTAGCTCTAAAACTAGGGCTGTGGGAAACCTATCTGTACGACTAAGCATAGTCCTAATTCAATAACCGAATTCGATTCCCAATCCGCTCTAGGTATGGTACCTTCCTCAAAGAGAAGTCGCATGCAACTTATCCTACTTCCGGGCACAACGCTAGGCCTACCCTCACCATCAGATACTCGTAACAGGGCTCAGTCGCTGTTGTAAATCATTAGTTATAGCTTCGCCATACATACAGCTGTAGACGTAGCTCTTACTAATAATCTTATGCGTTTCTGCTTCCGTCCATCTTCTAAGAATCATGAGAACGTTAACCCCCTTGATCAGTCACACCTTATAGTCTCTCCACATAGAACGCAGGCCAAGCCCAGCCTGACTGTTGGCCGTGCTGTATAGGGCGCAACCTCGCATCGCAACCGCGTCGTCAACATGAAAGGCTTTGATGTCCAGCCGCGAGGGGGCACTGGCCCATATCGATACCTTCGTCAGAGCCAGAGGCTCTGAACCTCTCCCCAAAGACATACCACTGGCCGTTCTCGTTGCGATAAAGTCGCTCGTCCAGACCAGGCTGTTGTGGGCTACCACCTGAGGGAAGTCGGGAGTCTACAATGGGAGGTCTTGGAGTCGGCGCACAGACGTGTTTTCCTTGGCCGACAGGACCTGGATGAAGGGATGCTCGTTTCCGTTCAGCGCCACAGTGGCCATCATGCCTGGGCAGGCGTACACCACTTCTTAAGGATCTGTCAGGCTCCGCCAGCGCACCCGGGCTATAACTTCGTCGAACGCGGCGTACCACTCTCAAGGTTTATATTCTTAAGCAGTAAAGTAGCCTCTCACACACTCCAAGGTCTCTATTCATAGATTAAGGCAACCCTAAGAGTAGACTAGTTATTTTGTATTCCTAATATCAACTTGTTTAAATCAGGGTGCAAATAAGCATTTGCAGCACAGATCGTAGAGTAAAGAATGGCTAAAAGTTTTAAGCTGTAGTTAATTCAACAATTACACCTGGGTTTCTAAAATTGCCTGCCGAGTTTGTTTTCCATCGCCTTGCGCAAAAATGGAGACACCATCGCGCCTGCTCTGATTTCTGCCGCCTCTTCAACTCTATCAATCATCATTAGCTCTTCTATTAGTCTCAGATGACCGAATAATGCGTTAGATGCGTAGTGATCCTTGAAGCGCTCATTACCAGTGCTGTTCGCGGCTAGGTCTGTAACCGTCATAGATTCATGAAGGTAGAAAAGAGCCAAACCCATGTTCCCGCGCTTCTCCAAGCACCAAAAAGCATGGTAACTGTAAAGCCCGTAGTTGTCCAGCGTCTTGTAATGTCATTCTCCACGCGAAGGGTAATTTGCAGCTTCGATCAGACGACGACCCATTTGGCAGAGTTTGAGAATGTCGCAACCGCGCAAGTCCAGTTCTTTCGCCACATACATCATGCTGAGTGTCACGTCGTGGAAATTACCCGAATTTTCGTGGAATAACTTCACTGCATTATCCAGCTGTGGAAAGCAGTGCTGAGCAACCGGTGGGTACCCGTTAGTTCACAGAACCTCTTCCAGAACCTACTCGTCCAGTTGCTTCCCTGGTCACTGACGATAGTCTTCGGCATTCCATGGAACCTATAGTGTGCCATCAGGGATCGCTCTGCACAAGCCTCTGTCTCCATGGTCTGTATCTCCTCGATTACTACTTCCTTCGTCAGCCTGTCGACTATAACCCATAGGTACTCTGATCCCCTTCGGCTGGCGGGTGGTAGACTCATGATGTAGAGGCAGTTATGGAGCCTCATCAAGAACATGGGTATTTGTTGCAAGATTCCCACTTCTCGTGCTAGGAAAAGAAGGGGAATGATAATGGTGAAATGGATCGTCTGCATTGGAGAGTGAAAAAGAACTTGAAAATAAAATACGGGATGTCTTATTGAGTCTTGCTCCTGCCAAAGCCACCTAATTCAACCATTCACCACTCGAGCGGATACTAGATCAGCGTTGCAACGCCTGACCATCCATGACGGTATGCTTTGCCTGTACGACCAAGAAGCTCACGTTGGCAACGCCTATTCTCTTTACTTCCATCAAGACACCAAGAGCGATAGACCCAAGCGTCTTCCGCGGATCGGCAATAAACATCTCTCCTGCAGTCCTGTGGCCAACTTTCCGAGATACGTCGGAACGGCCGAGGAGAAATGTGGTATCCCTATTCTCTCCAGCTTGAAGAGCCAAATACTCGGCAACGATGGCTGAGGAAGTGATATCCTTCGTGACAGTACATGTAACTTTGTTGAAGGTGATGCGTCTGGCGACGGAACTATGGATGTTGGACGTGATATGTAGGAACTGCATGTTGGTCTCGTCATCGGCGTCGGCGGCGTCGACGATGTTGACCTCGAGGTTCTCGTTCTGTGCGAGCTGGATTCCGAGTTTCACGGCGTAGATGTCGTCGGCGGCGCCCGTATAGAGGACGCGAACCAACTTCTTGTCCCGTTTTTCTGCGGAGAAGAACCTGACGGTTAAAATATCCTGTGTGTCGGAAACGTTGATGCCAGATACCTGCCTGGAGAGGTGCCTTGGCTTCTTGGCTCCTGTGCCTGAGCTGTCGGCTTTTCCGAGGAGTGTTGAATCAATATATGTAGCCACCGCCGAGATGTGCTTTGCCTTGTCAAAGACGCTGGCCATGAGGTTGGAGAAGTCGCCGGTGCCGAAAGGATCTACTCCCTTCGTGGTTGCGCTGTAGAAGGAAGGGATCTCGGAGATGGTGCCAGTCTCGCTCCATGGAACGACGATGAGGTCGCTGTTCAGCTTGGTCGCCTGTGTGGCTAATGTATCGGCGAAGGAGTCTTCGGGTACAACGGTAATTTGACCAGAGATGACAACATCTCTTGTTGTGTTGATGGCTGATGTACCAAACGCCTTGATGACTGGATCCTGGCCAGCAGATCCTTCGATTTCCGAGACCTTCATGGCTGAAGAGTTGCGCTCGCTAAGCCCGACCAGACGTAGGCCGTGGATTCGAAGGAGTTCCTGCGGAGGTGATTCGTCTTCTGGGATTTGCACAGCATGCTTAACGAGACCTTTTTCTCCACCGTGACAAGGCTTTTCGAGAGACAAGCTTTGGGGTAAGGCAGTGTCCTGGCCGCTGGTGAAAAAGGATATGGTGGACAAAAGACTAGAAAGACCATCCATGCGAAGATACACTAGCAGTTTGCTAGCAGGCTCTCTCTGATCGTCATCTTCCTTGCTATCGACGCCGTCCTTCTGAGTTGGGGTGCCGTCCCAATTGATTTTGCCCCTCCTCCACAGCTCCAGTCTCTGTTGATAAGACGGAGGGTAAAGCCACATGACAAGAGGGGTGGTGGTAAAAGTCGTCACAAGCGCCATAACCACAAAAATAGTGAACATCCTTGTGCTGATAATCTTAGCTTGCAGACCGATGTTCAAAACGATCAGCTCAACATGACCCTTGCAGGACATGAGAGTGCCGATGGTGAGGGATTCACGCCAGACCATGCCGTTCATTCGTGCACCCACACTACCTCCAAGTAACTTAGAAAAGAACGCCAAGAAAATGACGGCAACAAGGTATGCCCAGGCTTTTCCAGTATCAAGCAAGCCTAAGTTGGTGTTGATGCCGGACCAGGCAAAGAACAGAGGCACGAAGAGGGTCGAAACTAGGTCTTCAATCTTCTCCGTCAGCTTGATGGCGAAACCGCCATCGTGGGGGCAAATAAGGCCGATCATGAAGGCTCCAAAGATGGCATGGACACCAATAATTTTTGTGAAAGATGCGGACGCCAGGACCATGATTAGAGTCAGGCAGACTATCCCTTGCGAGGGACCATGCTCCAAGCACTTTGTCCGACGAAGCACCCACATGAAGGCAGGCCTGACAACGTAGGCGACCAACAGAATGTATCCAAAAGAGACCAGTAAGATCCATAAGGTTGTCACTCCAGCGCCAGAATTGACGAGAGTGACACACAGCGCAAGCAAGATCCAGCCGACGACGTCGTTGGTGACTCCGGAAGTCAGCACGATGACTCCGACGGCGGTGTTGAGTAGCTTCAGGGAAGTCAATATTCGGCAAAGCACAGAGAAAGCTGTGATTGCGAATGCTATGCCGATGAAGAGTGCAAATAATCCAAAGGATATGGGTGTGACACCTGGGTCATCGCGGAACTCATTGTATAACCCATAGGCCAAGGCAACACCAATGCCGAAGGGTATGGCCATGTCCAGGGTTGCGATGCAAATTGCCGTTCTCCAGTTTCGCAGGAGGTATGATAGGTCGATTTCGAGGCCAACGAGAAAGAGGAAGAGAACAAGACCGATTTGGGCTACAAGTCGGAAAGGTGCCATGGACTCTTTGGGGAAGATGGCTGCAGTAAATGCGGGGATGCGGCTGAAGACAGAAGGTCCGAGAAGAATTCCCTGAGTTTTCCATGTCAGATTTATATTGAATTTCATGTCGTGGACGGGTCCGATGACTTGGTGACAAAAATTGACGAAATTTCATTGAGACTCACGGTGACAACTTCCGCTATAACTCTCGGTTGTCGAATCAGGCTCAGAGGCCAGTACAGTAGTCTGCTCAGGGAGATCACGATGACGGCTTGAATGATGAACATGACGATTGGGTCCGCGGGGTTGTAGACGGACGGGTCAAGGCCCTCAAAAATGCCACCTTGCGAAGGGGCTCTGCTGCCCGTTGGAGTGGGCGTCGCCACTGTGGACGCTGTAGTCGACATGGTTGATACCGTTGGAATATCCGTGTTTTTAGAAGCGGAGAGGCTGCCGCATTGAAGAATACTATGGTAGAGTGTTTTCGGAATCTCAACGGCTTCTTCAGACTGGAATGACAGCCAAGATTGGTCGACGGAGAAAAGAAGCGAAACTCAGGCAATCATGGATTAGAGGCAGCCAGTGCAGTGGGTTGAGGTGCTATAAGACAATCTGTGTTTAACTCTCCCAATATGATCTGTCCTAGGTCTTTTGTTCTCTTAGCTGCAGAGAAGTGGCGTCGCTGTCATGAACAGAATCGGGACCTTTCCACCCTCCGCTGCCTCGCGTAGGTCCATCTGATCTTCTCAAATAGATACTACGGCTTGAACACTGAGTAGCGGCTCATACCCTAGAAGAATTGTACGCCGTCTTCGGGTTGGCGTCAGATGCTTTGGGAGGGAGGGTGGGAGGAATCCAAAGCCTAGCGTTCAACGAGAAGAGGTGCCTTAGATTTTCAGGGAACTACTCCCGTCATGGGATGACAGCAGGGCCATGCTTTTTCCGGGGTCGTCACCAATGTATAGCAACTGGTAGCGGGGAGACAGGATGACTGAGGCGGGAAACTCTTCCCGATCGGCCGCCTGCTTGAAGAATACCGCGCGATATCGAGGAGAATGTGGGGCTCTAACTGTTTTTTCGATGGCTTTGGTCAAGCTCTTGGACCACAACAGCGCAGCTTGGACCTGTCATGGACCTCTGTCATGGAGCGCCCTAAACATAGAGATGAAAGAGTTGATGAGGTGTTGTTAGATTATTGTCTCTGCTTGCGGTCGTGTCTCGGCTAAAGAAGCGAGGTCCCAGCTGTTTGGACGGATGGGGCTCTAGACCGGTTCTTTCGACCATCCGCCGCGGGCCGTAATAGATTTAGCTTTGTGACGGTTAGTTAGGGTGGCTAGCGGAATATGCATGTATAAGTGAGCAGAAAAGAGTGTCTTATTTGTACTAAGAGGTCGATGGAATCACCACAGGCTTGTGGACTAGTGCTATCCTAATAAGTCTTCTAGAGCCAGGACTATGTAGAAATAACAGGCTGGCCTGTTTAAGTACAGTCAAACCATTCTAGATAGGCTATGTCTATAACTCGCATAGAAGCATGCAAGGATTCTGTCACCTTCCATCCCTACCGCTTACATCAGCAATTACGTCTTGACTAACACGTCTTAGTATGTACTGTATTAGTCTTGAGAGGCGATCGGACGCATGCTCCAGGCCCTGTCGCTGTTGATGCACTATAATAAGCAAGCAGGGGAGCGCGTTGCTGAACATCGTATCAAACGTCACTCCACCGCTCTGCCCTGATACAAGGTCTTTTGTAGGCTAATAGATGCAAGCATGGTTGCTTAGTACCCTCCTTGTAATAGAGAGTCCTTCTTCGCTTTGCTAATTCGCCATTGCAACTTCACGATAACAAGTTAGCAAGAAGAAGAAGCAATCAATAATAACGTCAACATTGAGGGGAAATAAACCCTATTATTTACAGGGCAGGCGGTGAGTAACATCCTTAACATCAGGGATTACAGCGATACTTCATGCAATCAAGCTTCCACTTAGCAGGAATTACTAAGCAACAAGTACTAATTATCCAAGTTACCTACGTTATCCAAGTTTTATCCAACATACCGATCATTGCCTTATACACTCTTAACCGTTTAGCCTGGGGGCCTTCCTTAGATAACGGCGCCGTTTCATCCATTGCGCCCACTGCTCAACAAGGTCCCGGGGGACATACTGGAGGAATAGGCCAAGCGGGGCTGCCGGTTGGTCCCGTATCCCTCGGTCCCGGGCCGGTACGTCAAAGGGTCTGAAGGTGCCCGGCCGCCCGCGTTCAACGGCCGGGGGTTCGTGGGGCCGGACTGTGCTGTTATCGCACCCCTCCGGCGTATAGTCGGCAGTGCAAGCGACGGCGAGGTCTTCAGGAAGGAGCTCGACCACAGTACAGCTCCGTACAGAAGCCCTGGAGGCACCAGAATCGCTAGAAGACATCGCGGCATTGAACAAAAAGATGATTTTAGTGGTGACAGTAGGGAAGAAAACATAGGTGCAAATGATGTTTCGTCATGTACTCATTGAATTGCGGGGTAAAAGCGGGTACAATAGTAGGTGTTTCTAACCCTAAGCAAAGTTGTCTAATCCCTATAGACTCTCGTCTAGCCGTAGTAGAGACGTAAGCCGAAGCAGCCCTCTTTACAGGTACTACAATTAGTTCAGATTAACGTGGGAAAGCAGTCCCCGACGAATAAAGCTTTCCTAGAGCTCTGCTGGGCTTAAAGGATTAACGTAGTATTCATCCAGGAACCCTAGATAGGCTGTAACGATGGAATGGAAAACAACACACACCCAGGTTTGGATTACTGCGTCCCAGTAGATTTTTGGAACGATAGGGAAACTAGACCTAGGGTTAAAACCTATACAGAAAGGGATGAAGTGGAAGGCCTAGCAGCAGAGGCCCGTCCAGACGAGGAAAATCACAGTCAGTAACCCAATTGTTCTGTCACACCGCCACCACGATCCTATCCACTTTTCTGTCGTCCATGCATCCTACCCATCATCTAATAGCTGCTTATCCCTCAGCCCACCGACGCCGAGTGGGTGGGCCAATGTCTCAGAACTTCAGATCTAGATTTTCTGCCTGGTCTTTTTGTAGAAATGTCAGGCGTCGTGGGCTGCGGTAATTGGATTCTCGCAGGCGGGTTACGCCAATTACATTTCTCGCAGGCTGTGTTGCTGGACCATACTAAGCCATTTGCGGAGAGAACAAGAACGCTCGAGGCTCAGCCCAAAACGCTAGCTCTAACCATATCAAACCAGGTCCTTACAGCAGCCTCTACAACCAGCTTCAACTTTCGACATTCACAGCACCGTAGCCCGAAAGGTTCAAAATCCCCGAGTAGTTTTAATTATATTTCTGAGTCACAAATACCTTTTGAGATCAATTTAACTATTTCGTTCGATCTTGTTGCGGTAAGGTCTTGTGTTGACAAGGGGGTCGAGATGCAGAGGTTTGCTCTTTTCCGCACCCCTTGGTTGTGCGCTTCATCTCATGCCCAATATGCACTTGACTTGGGGCTGGCAGCTTTCCTTTAGCTTTTGTGTTATGAGTCCTTGACGGCAGAATGCCTATGCTAATTAGATTTTCCAGCAGGTCACTTTTTCTGTCTGCGATTCGGGGTCGCTGTAGATTGTGGTCTTGCAGGAGCGCCGTTTGCGGACACTTCTTGCCTCTCTTTGTCCAGATTCAACCAAGCCTCGTACGAGTGTCAGTCACATGCTATGGCAGCCTAGATAACAGCTAATACTTCACGGAGTGCCCTTGCTACCGGCCGTATTCTATACAAACCGGATACTTCTCCACTTGAGACCTCGTTATCATCTTGGCTTTGTCTGTCGTACTCAATTATACCGGTTACACTGTAGCATTACCGATCGTGATAGCCTCCATTGAGCGACGCAATGGATACCGACATTGATCCAAGCCGGCCTCGTCAGATCCTCGCCATCTCGATTTTCTTCTTGGTTCTCACCTGGATTGCGGTCCCATTGCGAGTCTACTCGAAAATTGCTCTGAAACAAGAATTTGTGCTTGATGACAAGCTCCTTTGCCTAGTGCAAGCAATATACACGACATATCTTACCATGTCAATATTGGGCGTTGTACATGGTCAGGGTCGTGACGCAACGGAAATATCTCCAGAGCACAGAAGAATAGCTTTCCAGGTTAGTGCGAGCGAGGACCCATGAATGCAAGAAGATACATATCGAGAAATACAAAGACTTCTACTTCCAACATGACTATAACTCGATATTAACTGTGCCATACTAGTATTTTTTTTTCGCCGAACTTCTCTACATAACAACAACCATCCTTTTGAAAGTATGTGTTGGCATTCTTCTTCTACGCATCGCCATCATTTCAACGCACATCTGGATTTTACGAATCATCCTCTTCCTGACAATTCTCTTCGGAATGGGCTACTTATTTCTCGTCGTCTTCCAGTGTCGACCTGTTAGCAAATTCTGGGACGAAAGCCCCCGCTCGCCTGGCCATTGCTTCAATATTAGCATCGTGCTTGGGACCACTTTCACGGCAGCGATATTGAACTGCATTGCGGACTGCACATTCGGACTTTTGCCGTTGCTCATTGTTTGGTCGCTCCATATGCGTCGGAAGACCAAAGCCCTAGTCATTATTTTACTGGGGTTTGCGTCCATGTAGGTTCTACACCAACCAGCATCTACTGTCTACGTCGTTCGAAAGCCGCCGATAAAACCGTGATGATTGACTTAGTCTGCGTTGTAATAGTGCAAGTATAGCCACTATCATTCGGGCGATCACTATACCATCCATACTGAGTGAGGAAAACTTCCTTCGTAAGTCACCCAGCCTGCATGTGTGATCCAAAACGGGAAATAATCCGCAACGTGACTATACTGATATACACTTGTCGCAGGTGATACTACAAACTTGGCTATCTGGAGCGCTATAGAGCCTGGAATAGGCATATCAGCAGCCTGTGCGCCGGCTTTGTGTCCTATTGCCCGACAACTGTGTGGCAACAGACAACGGCAACGGCGCGAACGGGGAATCTGGCGGACGAGGCCTCTCCCAACAATCAACATCACGATTCCATTATCGAATAATTCATCGGGTCCAATGGAGTGCCAAGAAGAAACTACTTCGATGTACAAACCTGGGCAACCACATGAGAACTCTACTAACGAACGCCAAACGCCTCAGCTATGGCCGCGTACCAGGCATTTGCTGACTCGAACTTAGCCATCTGGGGCGTTCACACAGAGACAAGGTCTGTTATTTGCGCCAAGTGAGTCCATCTACTTCACATGCACTGCATCGCCGGTCTCGAGCGGTGGCCTGGTATGTGAGCCTGTACCTTTAAAGACTGCGAGAGTAAGAAAGTTCCAGCCATCTTACGAAGTCGACATATAGGAAAAAGAGAGTGCAATGATTTTAAAATATAAAAGTACTGCTTAGAGAGCTTTACTAGTAACAGGCATAAAAGAGGTTACTAGCCGGCACTTACTGCTAGTGCCTAGTAGCTTATTTTCTACCCCTATTAACTACAACATTAAGTTAGGCTATTTACACTTACTAGTAATACGTCTTATACTGTCTGCATAAAAGTAGAAACAAGATAGCTATAGCTAAGGAAATTAGGTGTTATAGTTAACCTTCTATAGTAGTATTTATTAGCAGAAGCTAAGGTAATAATGCTATTAAATAGTGCTATAAGTTATACTAAAAGGATTATGTCTTTAGAGGATATAGTAATTAGTTATATACTTAATAAGAGGGCTTATAACGTCTAGTTATATTACAACCTAGAATTAGTTAGTAACTAACGCAGCCTAAAAGGACCTCTAGCATAAACAGCAGGATAAGGAAGCATTTATGTATGCAGGCATGCAGCGCAAGCTAACTAATAGAACAGAAGAACTAGGGAAGGTTACATAATAAATTAGTTAGGATTACTAATAATCTAATATAATCCTACACTAAAGATTAGCAAACAGTTAGACTAATCTAATACTAAGGATTACTAGTAAAAAAAAGTAATCTAGTGTTACAACCTATTAAATATAATAGGACTAAGGGATACCCCTATAAGGCATCTAGTAGTTACAGATAAGTTATATGCTGCAGATACAGGAAACTAAGGTGTACTCCTCTAGCGCAAAAGAACTATAGTATAAGGTTATATAGAGATAAAGAAGTAAGCAACTAATTATGCATAATGTAGTTTACAAGCAAGTAAGCTACACAAGCAAGTAAGCTACTTTCTAGTACCTATACAACAAAGTATAAGAGAAATTAACTATAACGCCTTAAATTAATTTAAACTATTTAGAATCCTCTTCTTTAGAGGTAGATTTAACTTTCTAATATATATAAGCATTATATCTAGTCTCTCTATAGATGCTACATTATTGCGTGTGTGTTTCTATCCTCTTTGTATAACTACTACTTTAACCTATTTCTACTTATAACTGCTTTATTATATTAATTTAAGACTTTTTATCCTTTACCTAATTAAGAATAAGTATTCTACCTTTCTAAAGCTATTTTTTTATATATAGTAATAGCAGCTTATATGCTTATTTGCCTTTTAATACTTAGTTATTTATACCTACTATTAACGTAGTTTATAAGTAAGTAAGCTACATAAGTAAGTAAGCTACTTTTCTACTACCTATACAATAATGTATAAGAGAAATTAACTACAACGCCTTAAATTAATTTAAACTATTTAGAATCCTTTTCTTTAGAGATAGATTTAACTTTTTAATATGTATAAGCATTATAGCTAGTCTCTCTATAGATGCTACATTATTATGCATGCGTTTTTATCCTTCTTATATAACTACTACTTTAACCTATTTCTACCTATAACTGCTTTATTATATTAATTTAAGACTTTATATTCTTTACCTAATTAATTATAAGTATTCTACCTTTTTAAAGCTGTTTTCTTTTTACATAGCAATAGCAGCTTATATAGTTATTTGCTTCTTAATACTTAGTTATTTATACCTATAATAAAACCTAGTTATATGTAACTACTATAATCCCTTTTTTTAGCTGCTGCATATACCTAATAATTAACGTTAGGGAGCTATTCTAGTATTATATAATGCAATTTATAATAAAATTAGAATGTAAATTTAATTTAATTAGGTTGTTTAGTGTCTTTAGGACTTAAGCTAGTATTAAGCTAGCAGAAGAACCTAGAGGTATTAGTATATAAAGCTTTACATCTAGCTGTAAAATTATATATTCTAGATTATATAAAATAAGGCTAGTTGCTTTAAAGCCTACTTAAATGTTTAATGTTATTATTACCTTATTATATGCCTTATAAAAGGCTAAGAGGAAGTCTTTCTTTGCAATATGCATAATTGTTACGGTTGGCTTTCTGTGGTAGTGTCTATTAGCAGAAGCTGAGGCAACGAAGCTGGGGAACAGTGCTATAAGTTGTGCTGAAAGGATCAGGTCTTTAGAGGATACAGTGATTAGTTGTATACTTAATAAGGGGTTGTAACGTTAGTCACTAGTGAAGGGTGCTAAGAGTATCTAAGGGGATAATTATAAAGTTGATTGCTAAAGAGCTATAGAAGTCTGTCCTTAAGTCCGTCCAAGTCCATCCTATATATAAGTCCTGTGTGCTTGTTGCTAAGGTTCTAGCTTACACCTAATTACCAGTAATCCAGGTGTTGTATAGAGTAATTACTTAAAGTAGGGCGCGTAAGCGCTCACGTTGTGATTAATTGTGCTTACGCATAATTAGTTGCTTACTTCCTTATCTCTATGTGACCTTGCATTATAGTTCTTTTGCGCTAGGGGAGTGCACCCTGGTTTCCTGTGTCTGCAGGTATAACTTGTTTGTAACTGCTAGGTGCCCTGTGGGGGCGTCCCTTGGTCCTGTTATGTTTGACGGGTTGTAACATTAGGTCTCTCCTCCAAAGGTTTGGTCCCCAAACCACATAAGTAGGTTGGGTCCTCTGCCGTCCAGGCTGGGATGGCGTCAAGTGTTCTTCTTTCGTACTGACACAATGTCGCACAGCAATTCCCACGCTAAGGGCTCTTCTACACAATGTTGCCTGAAGCTTGCGCTTGAAATCAAGGAGTTTGGTTTTAAAGTTATGCCTTATTTATATTGTTAGTCAGCTGGTTGTTGCTATAAGATGCTGGCTAGTAAATTGAAATGTTCTAAGTGCATTTGCTGTAGTTGTTCTTGCAATGCGTTAGCAAATGCAATTTGTAAATATAAGTGTTCTTTTTATTCTTGTTTCCTTATTATGCTAATTTGTTTTGCAATAGTAGATTGTCTTTTAAATAAGTCTAATTATCTTAAGCGTAAAGAGGAGTTAGAGGAATTAATTCTTTAATAAAGAGCAGATGCGCTGCGTTAGGCTTAGGCTGAAATAGATAAGTTGCTTGCAAAACTAGAGCGTATTTGTAAGGTAAAGCAAATAGTGTTTAAGAAGGGTTAGGAGATCTTAGATAGTGAATCTGTAGATTCTGCTGCGTTCTCTTTTAAGTTGGTTGTAGCTAAGGAGGCATAGGCTAGTAGCGCCTTTAGGGTTGTTGACTAGGAGGCAGTGTTTGAGGATCTGGAGTTAGCTGACTTTGATTTTGGTACTCCCTTAGCAGTACCTAGGAGTGTTGGAGGTTCTTAACTGGTTCCTATGAGTTGTCTTTGTGTCTGTAGCCTTTCTATTTAATAAGATATTTATTATAACTATCTTTGTTCCTGTAGTTGATGATTTGTTTGACTTTGTACTCTAGTTCGTTGGGTTCTACGATGATGCAGTCTTTGGTGTGTGATCTGTGTGGTGCTGGTTTGAGAAGTGCGATGTGAAAGACTGGGTGGATTTTTATTGTGTTAGGTAGCTTAAGTTTGTAGTTAACTGTTGAAACCTTTTGGATAATTTCAAAAGGTCTAAGTTTTTTGTAGTCCAACTTATCGCTAGGTTGTTTGGTTTTAATATTTTGTTGTATGAGGTAGGCGCTATCTCCCTCTTCTAAGGATGGTCCTTTAATCCTTAAAGTGTTAGCGTACTTTCTTATTTATTCTCTAATAAATTCTAAATCTTAGGAGACGTTTGTCTGGATTTTGCGAATTTTGTTGATCTTAGCTACAGCCTTTAGGGCCTGTAGTCCTTTGCGTGGTTCTCTATGTGCGGTAGGTTTGAATCTGTAGTTTAGGTAGAATAGAGAGTGTAGTATGCTTTCTCTAACTGCGCTATTGTAGGCAAACTAGGCTGTAGGTAACAGTAGTACTTAGTTGTTTTAGTTGTAGTTAATATAGCATTGTAGGTACTGTTTAAGTATCTAGTTGATTTGTTTGGTCTGGCTATTAGTCTGCAGGTAGAAAGAGGTAGATAGTTTGTAGTCTGCACTAAGTTGCAAAATTAGAGATTTCTAAAACTTTAAAGTAAACAGCTTGTTTCTGTCTGACACAATTTCGTTAGGTAGTCTGTAGTTGTTGATAATGTATTTCAAAAACGTGTACGTAAGGTCTTCTGCTGTACTTGCCTCTAGGTATGGAATAAAGTAAGCGTATTTAGTAAGTTAGTCTACAATGACTAAAATGCTGTTGTAATAGACCTTTGTAAGTGGTTCTCTTAACTTAGGTAGTTTGATAATAAAGTCTAAAGAGATTAAATGCTATGCTGCTAGTGGTACTAGCAGTAGCTGAATCTATCTATAGGGTTTGTGTAGACTGTTCTTGCTTTTCTTGCAGAGGTTGTAATCCTGGATTGCGTCTGCGACGTCTTGTTGTGTTACTTGCTAGTTGTAGTGTTGCCAAATTTGTTTCTAGGTCTTAGTAACTCCTTAGTGTCTGTGTGCTTGAGCACTGTGAATCTCTCTAATTGTCTAAGCGTCATTGACGGTGGTATTCTGGCCGAATACCAGGGTTGGGGTGCAGGGTTGCGCGCAAGAAGGGGAGGGCTGGTCCGTGCGTTTTGCCGATTGTTTTTTCAGCCGATTACCGTAGGGGGTTACCAAGACCCGTTCCCCCCCTCCGCAACCCTTTGTTCCCCTCACTTACTCACTAACCCTTAACCCCCTCCGCAACCCTTACCCCATGCATGCACGCGCAGTCGCCGCAAGACGCACGGACCAGGCATGGTCAGCCAACCGTCGTCGTCGCCTGGAACGTCAATCAACAATCCCCTATCCCTCCCCTAGATAGATAGATAGAATGGATAGAATAGATAAAGACATATAGGATAGTATTACACCTACATATCTGCATATATACGCACATGCATGCAGGTCCTAACTGCTAGGTTGTAAAGTATACTACTATCTAACAACTACGCAGATCTATATTAAGGATAGTCCTAACGTTAGAGCTGGCTTTTATTATGTAGTGTGTTTTAGTTTAGATTTAGAATCTTTTTTAGAAATGTAATAAAAGTACTAAAAAAGGAGATAATTGCAGCGCTTTGTTTGCGTTTCTATGAAAATAGAAAGCAAGATAGGGATTAATTTGTATTTCTATACATATAGAAAGTAAGTTAGAGGTTAGTTTGCATTTCTATAAGAATAGGAAGAAATATAAATACAAATACATCAAAACTTATACAAACACTATAATATCATTCAGTATTAATATAGAAAACTTTACATTAGTAAATTTAGTACCTAAAGGGTTAGTTAGTAAAGAAGGTATTCTCATACTAACTAATAGGTATCTTAGTAGATTAAGAATAAAGAATAAGAGATTAGAGGCCATTTAGCTTAGGGTTAGACTCTTAAGAAAGATTAACAAGGTAAGGTAGTAGTTAGTAAGGTAAAGACAGCCTATAAAATCCTGCAGTACATACAGTTAATCTAGGTAACAAACATGTTGAGATCTTGCGTCTTGCTGTTGTAGCTGGTGTCTTGCCTTGGCGTCGTCCATTGTTAATATTGATAGGCAGGGTCAACAAGGTCGCCAGGGACAGGCACGGATCGGACGGTAGAGGCCTTAGGAGCAAGGGACCAGACCAAGGACAGGACTACAGGGCCGGTCGGTCAGAGATCGGACTAAAGGTGGGATCGCCCGAGACAGGCCAGCAGCCTATAAAACCATGCAGGGCCTAAGGCCAAGATAACATTGCATACCTAACCCCAGCAGGGTCTTGGTAGTGTACTCGACACTCGCCATGGACTGCAGAGCTCGAAGGCCCGGGCCGGGCGAGGTCAACAAGGCCGCCGGAGCCGGCCAGGGATCAGACCAGAGTCCGGATCGTACGAGGCGACCTGGGCCGCCTCTGTTGCAGCCTCCCAGGGGAAGGAAGGCCCGAACCCCTCCCCCTTCCAGGGGTAAGTCATTTGACCTCACAGGGTGGGGAGAAGGGAAGGAGGGGGGTGATGGAGGGGGGGAAGCTGCGTTTATAACCCCCCCCCCCCCCCCCTTATTCCTTCCTAAAGGGAAGGTGCAGACAGCCTGTTCCATCCGTTTTCAAACAACTAAAAAGGGGATGATTTTCCTGCAGCCTATAAAACCGGATGAATCATCCCCCCTGATAAGGCTGCTGCACTGCCTGCCCAGCCTGCTTTGAGGCTGGTACTCATGAACCCGACGTTCAAAGTCGGCAGCGCATCGATCTCCCTCTGAAAACGCGGGCCCGTCATCTTCCAGGTCGACGGCGCCTCAGCGACGGCGCGCCATCCTAGGACTTGTACGAAGGCCACGGTACGCCAACCCGGAGGTTCGGGCCAAGGGCAGGATCGCTAGGCCAGGATCGGACCAGGGACAGGATCACAAGGCCGGCCGGTCACAGATCAGACCAAAGGAGGGATTGCACAGGGAGATACAATAACCCCTAGGGCCGCCCTAGCGTAAGTGCAGGGTTAGACCTCTAGATTAACGTAAGTTAAAGCACCTACTTTTTTACCTATTTACACCTATTCGTATAAAAAGTGCTACTTTTTACCTTCCTATTAGATAGCTAGCTTTAGTAGTTTAAAAAAACATAAAAGTACTACTAAGTTTAACTTTCCTAAAACATTATATATAAGTATAAAAATTAAGCGTTTATCTAGTTTTTATTAACCTAATCTACAATAAGTATAATTGATAAATTTAATGTAGTATTACTACAGCTACATTAAGGTTATAGTAAAGTTAGGCTTTGTTTTAATATTATTAATTTATTTAATAACTATGGGATAGAATATTAAAAGACTAGTAGTATTCGCTTTTAAAATATAGTAGACTAAGTAGAAGTAGTCTTATTCTTTTAAAGCCTTTCTATAAGTATTAAATTAGTAGAATAGAAAAGATATTATAGAATACTCTATTATATAATGTTAACTATAGCATAAAACTTAAGTAGTCTTTATAGTACTATCTATAAAGTATATTACATATACATATATATAATTAGAGAAGTAAGTAATAAGTCTAGTTTACTTTAATTAATAGTAAGATTAAAATACTAATAAAATGTATATAAGCCCTACTACTTTAATAGTTAGTACTATTATTTACATATAGGATTATATCTTATTTATAATCTAATAGCTAGTTTTATTAGAGATAGGGTTAAAAGTAGCACCTTTAGTCTATAGTCTAAATAGGGGGTTGAAATAGGGGGGGTAGGTAAAAGGTAGGTGCTTTAACTCAACCCTTGCAATTAGCTGCCTGCAATAAATAGACAGATTGTCCCTAGCAACAATACATACAATGCGTAACCAGTACATTATCTAGTATAAAAGCCTACCTACTCTCAACAAGGCTGCCCTCGTCAACCTCAAGCCACCATCGTGGGGCCAAGACAATCACAATCCACGATGTACTGCACGCTCTCAGATGGAGAGGCACGCCGATTGTGGAAGGGCTGACAACAAGGCCGCCAGAGCCGGCCAGGGATCGGACCAGGGGCAGGATTGCAAGGCCAGGATCGGACCAAGGCTAAGACCGCAAGGCCAGCCGGCCACGGATCGGATCAAAGGAGGGATCGCCCGAGGCAGGCCAGCAGGCGGCAAGGCCGGCCCCTTCTTCCGTGCCTGGCTCGGCCGCAGGTCCAGATCTCCGGATCCGATCAGAATTAAACGCGAAGCGCCTGTATCGGGGCCACAGAGACGTTTGCTACTGTGTGAAGAATCCAGCAAAAGAGGGCAGGCAGGGTTATAATAGGGATTTATATATTGCTAACTAAGGTAGGCCAAAGGCAGCCTATAAAACCCTGCAGCACGTACAGTTAATCCAGTCAACAAACATGTTGAGATCTTGCGCCTCGCCGTCGTGGCTGGTCTCTCGCCTTGGCGTCGTCTATTATCAACATTGCCAGGCAAGGTCAACAGGGTCGCCAGGGCCGGCCAAGGATCGGACGGCCGAGGCCTCTAGAGCAAGGGATCAGACTAAGGACAGGACTGCCAGGCCGGACAGCTACAGATCGGACCAAAGGAGGGATCGCCCGAGGCAGGCCAGCAGGCGGCAAGGCCGCCCTTGTTTCCATGCCTGGCTCAGCCGCAGGTCCAGATCTCCGGATCCAATCAGACTTAAACGCGAAGCGCCTGTATCAGGGCCACAAAGACGTTTGCTACCGTCTAAAGAATCCAGCAAAAGAGGACAGGCAGGGTTATTATAGGTATTTATTGATCACTCACTAAGGCGGGGCCGAAGGCAGCCGTTAAAATACTGCAGGGCTGAAGGCCGGAAACCCTAAGCAGAGATCCGACTGCTGGGCCCGGGCGAGGAGTGGGCCGCCTCGAATCGGACCAAAGTCCGGACTGCCCGCACAGAGCCGGCCACGGATCGGACCAGAGACCGGACTGCGCAGCGGAGGCCGGGCCCAGGAACAAGGCCGGCCGGCGAGGGCAGGCCCCAGGTGGCCTCCAACACCAGTCACAGAAGATCAGCTTCGGCTGAGAGGGCTGGCCTGTGTAGCTGAAGGAGGAAGGAAAAGAGGGGGTGAGGGAGGGGGTGTTGGCTGTTTTTCTATCCCCCTTTTTTTTATAGAAACCCCTCTGAAGGGAAGGTGCAGACGGCCCGTTCCTTCCCTTTCGAAACAACCAAGCAGGGGATTGTTTTCCTGCAGCCTATAAAACCTGACGAATTGACCCCCCTGATAAAGCCGTTGCACTGCCTGCCCAGCCTGCTTTGAGGCTGGTACTCATGGACCCGACGTTCAAAGTCGGCAGCGCATCGATCTCTCTCTGAAAACGCAGGCCCGTCACCTTCAAGGTCGACGGCGTCTCGGCGACGGCGCGCCATCCTCAGCCCCGCACGAAGGCCACCCTACGCCAACCCGGAGGTTCGGACCAAAGTCCGGACCGCCTGGGGGCCTCACAGGAGCCAGGGTTCGCATCAAGGGCAGGATCGCAAGGCCAGCCGGCCACAGACCAGACTAGAGGAGGGATCGCCCGCAGCAGGCCAGCAGGCGGCAAGGCCGTCCCTAGTTCGAAGCCCGGCTCTGCTGCAAGTCCAGACCCCCAGATCCAATTGTTATAGATCTCTCTCGCCAAGGCTATAAGGGCAGGAAGGCAATCCTTCCACCTTAGTTGTGTTGCAAATTATTAGAAGATAAACCCTAGAATAAGCGGCATGTAGAAGAGTAGACTGCCTATAGAGGACTAAGTCCTATCCTAGGTAAAGATGTCCTAATTCCTATTTGTAGTTACCTTATTGCTATCTACAATCTATAGTACTAGTGCCTACTAGGGCTAGTTATTAGCCCTAGGGTAGTATACTAACCTTAGTTAAGTTGTAGTAGGCTTACTCTATGTAAATGTAGTTTAGTAAAGGCTATAGGTTAAAGTAGCTCTATTATAGAACCCTAAACTAATAAACCTTAGAAACTCCTTTATAGTAAGTAAGTAAGGCTAGACTACTTAGGGCTAGCTACTAAGAAGGGAATTAGGGAGATTAATAGATATAATTAAAAGTACTTCTAGTAGTTACTATAGTAATAAAAGCAAAGCTATTTCAAGCTTATAGAAGCTATTATAAATTTTATACTTATAATCTTAGTTACTATAACGTTGTTTAAGAGGGATTAGTTTGCGTTTCTACAAAAATAGACCTGTAGGCTAAAGACGGAGTAATGTAGAAAAGAACAGAAGAACAACCTCTGCCTGCAGTAGATAGGGGAGGTAAGGTGTAGTCTAGCTAAACAAGGGGATAAGCAACATTTGCATAAGGTAGGGAAGAGTAATAGATTAGTAATCTATAAAGAAGACAGCAGCTAAAGAGACTATAAACCCTGCAAATGTAAGTAGTAAGGATAGAAGGAGGACTTTATCTTTTATACCCCCTTAAGTTACTTAGTAGGCCTACAGTAGTGTACAGCTTAACCCTTTCCCTATTCTTCTTACTTTTCATTTCTTCTTATTCTTATACCTTACAATATTGTAGATAGAAAACACTAGTATTTCTTACAATACTATAAATAACATAATTTAGCCTTCCTAGCTAGTAATACTATTTATTCTTTTTACTTAAAAATCTTTTATTTTCCTTTTTAAACTTATCTAGGTTTTTTTTCTTCTTATTCTTTACCTCCTCCCCCCTATCCCCTCTCTGCTTACTACACTATAAAGGCTGCTAGTCTCTCTAGCAACGCCAGACCCACTATGCAACATGGCATGTAAAGATAATTAAAGCAACTACCTACTTAATAAACATAGTCTTGTTTACTATGCCTACCTAACCCTTTATACTATAACCACCTGTGTTTTTCTAAAGAGAGCCTATGCTGAATAGGCTGATGTTTAGTAATTCAACACTGCAGACTAAGACGACAATGGGCGGAAGCAGCTGTACAAGCGGCAGAGGCAGTCCACCCTGTGCAGACGTCAACGCCAGTCTGTACCTCACCTTTGTAGAGCGGCCTCGGGTTGCTGTCTGCACGCACTGCAAGCAGGCGGTCCGACCGGACGGTGGCGTCGAGGGCCACTTCCGGCAGACTCACCAGCTCAAGGGAGCAACGCTCCGTGCAGTGGTCGACCTAGCCTGGGCGGCCGCCTATGACAGCCCTCTTGAGGACCCCCACACATGCGAACTACCACCGGACGGCAGCCTGCCACTTGAGCAGCTAACTGTGCTAGACGGATATGGATGCAGGCGGTGCGACTTCCGGACAAGCAGCCGGAAGCTAGTGAAGCTGCACGTACAGCAAGGGACACACAGCACAGGCAGGCCGGCAGTCGGCCCCAGGGCTACCAACAGCAAAGAAGCCGAGCCCATCGACTGGGGGGCAGTAAGGCTGCAGTCGCTATCGCAAGGCCGCTACGCACGGTACTGGATCGTCCGCGACCCCGGGACGAACGAGGGAGGGCCGCTGTCGCAGTCACCCCGGCAGGGGAGCAACGACGTATTCGCCGAGCGGCTGGCGAGACGGCAGGAGCTTATGACAGCCGAGGACGAGCACTGGGAGCGGACAGTCGTCGCCACCTCCGACGTCAACCGACAGTCGGCCTGGGTGAGGGAGATGGGTTGGGCCGTACACCTCGACGGGCGCAACCTGGTGGACCTGTACGAGGCCGGGAAGGCGCCCCTGTCGGCGGCAGCGCGGGACACGGTCCGGGACGAGGAGGGCCGGGAGGAGCAGCGACGGCTGGCCCTCCTGCAGGAGAGCTTCCGCCACGAGGTGGCCAGGTGCTCCCTCCGGCTCGACAAGGTGCCCCACGAGACAAAGAGGTGGCTGAAGAGCGTCGATCCGGCCAAGCCCCACGGACGGCCGTTCGCGCTCGAGCAAATGGAATCAACAGTCCGGAACTACCAGGCGGTGTGGGAGAGGTATCTCTGTTACTGCCTACGGGCGCATCAGCTAGGCCGGACAGAGGCACAACAGCAGCGCAGGATCCGCTTCACAGACGAGCAGTGGACGGCACTGGACGCAATGGCCGAGGCCCTCGCCGTAGCAGGCGACGCCAGTGCAAGCCGTCAAGGTCGGGGCAGCTGGTGCTACAGCCAGACACAGCCGACCAGGGCGAGTACCGAGAGCGAGGACGACGACAACAACGGTCACTACTACGACGACGACAGCGACAACGACAGCAGCTACGCAGCCGGCCGGCTTGCCACCAGCAGCAGGAGCAACACCCTCAGCATGGAGGGTCAACAAATCCTCCGCCGTGGGTCTGGGGCTGCCGGGGCCAGCCAAGCGGCCGACGGCGGCCGCCCAGAGCACAGCAGGGCGCTAGATCGACGGGTGTACCAGTTCTGCATTGTGTCCCTAAAGCAGAAGGTTGCCGTGGACACTTTTGCGAACCCGCTCATCCACTTCACCGCCGTGCTCGGGGTCATGAACCCGGCAAAGAGGAGTGGGGGGACGGCCGGCAGCGGTAGCGGAAGCGGTCAGAGCAGCGGGGTTGGGTGGAGCCCGGCATCCCGGTTCACCCAGCGGCTCGCGGGGCTCCTGTGGTGCGGGCGCATATTGATGCTGGAACACTTCTTCGAGAAGGAGGCAATCGACGGGGACCCCAACGAGATGAGCGCGGAGGTAGTGGACGGCTTTGTAGAGCAGTACCGGCACTGGCTCGCCGACGGGTCGCACACGCCCTTCAGCGCCATCATCCGCATGATGGCGTACGGCAAGGGCCACCGGAACAGGGAGGGCGGCACGCCTCGGGTGATGTGGGAGAAGAGCGGGCAGGCACTCCGCTACCTCGGGCAGCGGGTGGCCATCGACGACTTCCGACGGGCGGCGCAGCAGCCCAGGGCCGAGGCCGAGGCAACGCTGCACGAGCTCATGCGCGGGGGGTGGGCGGAGGCGGGCGGGCAGCTGGCGCTGGACGGCGTCGTCGACACGCTCGTGTTCGAAGGCGCCGGGCGGTCCTTCGCGACGCACGAGAAGAACGCCTGGCTCCGGCCGGGGCCCGGGACGCTGGCCGAGCTCTGCCGCGGCAGCATGTGGGACGCGAGGCTGCAGCAGTGGCGGCGCGACGGCGTGCTCGGCTGGCTGGCCAGGGCGCAGTCCTTCAAGCGGTCGCTTCTCGCGTCGGCCCACATATGGGGGGGCCAGCCCGGGCGGGGGCCGGAGATGACGACGATGCGGTACTGCGACACGCAGGACATGGCGCGGAACGTCTTCGTCTTCGACGGGCAGGTGATGCTCGTCACGGACCGGGACAAGAACCGGGCGATCCGGGGCCTCAGCCGGAAGGTGGCCCGTTTCCTGCCCGAGGCGGTCGGCAAGATGATGGTGGCCTACGTCGCCTGGCTGCTGCCCTTCGAGAGGCTCCTCCAGGCCGAGGCCGGCATACAGGGCCCGCCGGCCTCGCTCCACCCGTGGCTCTGGAAGGACGGGCGCCGGGGCCTGTGGGACACGACGGAGCTCAGCAAGGAGCTCGACGCGGCGACGTCGGCGGCGATAGGCGTCCGCCTCACGGTGTCGAGCTACCGGCACGTAGCCATCGAGCTGGGCAGGAGGATCCGCGGCCTCGTGGTGAAGCAGGCGGAGGTCGAGATGGCCGAGGAGGACGATGGGGCCGGGCCGGGCGCGGGCGGCGCAGGCGGCGGGACGACGGGAACAGACCCCCTGACGGGCGAGGTGCGGAGGAAGTCCCGGCTGGAGTTCGTATGGGACCTGCAGGCAACGCACGCCGGGGTCACGGCCAGGCGGCACTACGCCATCGACGTGCAGTTCCCCAACCAGCTGCAGCCGGAGATGGTGGCCAACTTCCGCGAGATCAGCCGGCTGTGGCACGCCTTCCTCGAGTTGCCGCCGCCGTCGGGAGGGCAGGGGGGGCAGCAGAGGCAAGCCGAGCGACAGGGACAGCTGGCCGCCGGCGACGCCGGCGCCACGTACCCAGTCGGCACACCAGCAGCACCTGCGTCGTTGTCCAGGAAGCGGAGGGCATCAGGCCAGCCGGCGGAGGCAGCAGCACCGGCCAACCCCATAGCCACCCCCACGAGGCCGGCCACCAGCCGAGAGCAGCAGGCCACGCACTCGGGCCGCCGGAAGCGAGCCGCCAACGACGCCATGCTGGCACGGAGAAGCGCGCCGGAGGAGGCGGAGCTGGACAGGCGGCTCGAGGCCGGGCTGCGCGTGCTCTTCGGGGACGAGGCGGGCTGGAGGACGGCGGAGCAGCACGAGGCGGCGCGCAGGGTCATGTCGCTGCGGCAGGGCGACGTCCTCATCGTGGTGCTGCCGACGGGGGCAGGCAAAAGCGCGCTCTTCCAGCTGCCGGCGGTGCGGGAGGTGCACGGCGGGGTCAGCATCGTGGTCGTGCCGTTCGCGGCGCTCCTCAACAGCCTCGTCGAGGGGGCCAGGACAGCCGGGGTCGACGTGCTCCACTGGCAGCCGAGGGCGGTGACAGGCCGGCGGGAGGGGGAACGGGTGGCGTCGATCGTGTTCGTCAGCGCGGAGCACTCCCAGTTCGCCGAGTTCCTGTCCTACGGCGAAGGACTCCGGGCGCGCAGGGTGCTCAAGCGCATCTTCGTGGACGAGTGTCACACGATGCTCCTCGACGGCGGGTACCGCCCCCAGCTGGCGGAGGTCAAGGGCCTCTACCGGTTCGGGGTGCCGATGATCCTGCTGACGGCAACGCTGCCGGTCCGGATGGAGGCGTGGTTCCGGCGGCTGATGCTGGCGGAGGACGCAACGACGGTGCGGGCCAGCACGGCGCGGGTCAACATCCGATACCGCGTAGCAGGGGTGGTGCCCGGGGGGTTCCCCGCGATCATGACGGCGGTCGTGGACGAGGTCGGGCGACTCGGGCGGCAGATGGCAGCAGGTCAGAAGGGGGTGGTCTACTGCCGGTCCAAGGCCAAATGCAAGCAGGTGGCGACGGCGATCGGATGCGCGGCGTACCACGGGTCCCTGAGCGCGGAGGGGCGATGGGAGGCGCTCGAGGCGTGGTCCAAGGGGCGGTCCGGAAGCCGGTGGATGGCAGCAACAACGGGACTCGGGTCGGGGGTAGACATCCGGGGCGTGGTGGCGGTGATCCACGCAGAGGCGCCGTACGGGCTCGTGGACTTCGCGCAGCAGACGGGGCGAGGGGGCCGGGACAAGGGCGAGACGGTGGAGTCGGTGATCTTCCGGGACGGAGAGAGGGGGCCGCAGCGGGACGCGTTCGCGGCGGACGTGAACCAGGTGGACCAGCAGGGGATGCAGGCGCTCATGGAGACGGAGGGGTGCCGGCGGGCGGTACTCGGGGAGTTTATGGACGGAGACGGCAGAGACTGCCGGCAGCTCGGGGCGGAGGCATGCGACCACTGCCAGGGGGTTGCGGAAGAAGAGGCAGGCAGCAGCGGGGACGGGGACGGGGAGGAGGTTAGGGTTAGCCGGGCAGCACAGGACACCAAGGCAAGGCAGGCGTTGTCGAAGGGCCTGCAGGAGTGGCTGAGGGAGGTGGAGGGCGGATGCGCAGTGTGTTACATGGCGTGGTGCAACGGGAAGAGGATTGAGTGGAAGCGTGGTCGGTTCCAGGGACACAAGACAGGATGCTGCCCGCGGCTGGAGGGCGGGCGATTCCTCCGGTGGCGGGCGAAGGTGCGGTTCGAGCGGTTTGCGTGCTGCTGGCTGTGCGGGCTCCCGCAGACGGTGTGCGAGGAGGGGTGGGCGGGAAGGGGGGCGGGGGAGGGTCAGGGCAGGAGGGGAGCCGGAGGGGGGCAGGGGCGGGGGCGGGACACGGGGGCCGGGGCCGGGGCCGGGGCCGGGGCCGGGGCCGGGGCCGGGGCCGGGGCCGGGCCCGGGGCTGGGGGCGGGGCTGGGGGCGGGTGCCGGTGGATGGACGCGGTGCTGCCGGCGATCCAGTGGACGAGCCAATTCAGCGCGGCGCAGCGGTGGCTGTTTGAGGCGTTCGAGGTGGACGCGGGCGACGAGGAGGAATTCACAGGGTGGCTGGGGCGGTCACGGCATGTGGACGGGGAGGAGACGTCAACGAACGCGCTGGCGGCGTGGGAGGTGCTGGTGCAGCGGCACTGCCTCGGTAGGGATAGGGGGGCTTAGGGTTAGGGTTAGGGTAGGACCTAAGGAGGGTTAGGGAGCAGGGTTAGGGTTAATTGACATGGTTAACAGACATGGTTAAGAGACAAAGGCCTTCTCTTTAGACAGTCAGGCGTAGCCGCAAGAAGGAGAAGACATAGTAGGAGGGAAGGGAGGCGCAGACAGTGTAAATGGATATCACACGGCTTTCTGCACTGTGCACGGGTAGGGGACGGCAGTCGAGGGTTAGGGTTAACGTAGACGACGTAGACAAGGCAGAACGGTGGCTTAGGCGGCTACGGGGAGGGTCCCAATAAGCGTCGGAACGGCAGACGACTGTTGCAACGTGGTAGGAACCCAGGAACCCAGGAACCCAGGCGTCTAGCCAGCCCCCGCTAAGCTTGTGAGTTGTTGGAAGAGTAGGTTCGTCGACGCGTGAGTAAGGATTGTGGAAGGTGGAAGGTGGATGGCGGGGTTGTAGGGGTTCGTCGACGCGTGAGTAAGGATTGTGTTTAGGGTTTAGGGTTAGGGTTAGGGTTAGGGTTAGGGTTAGGGTTAGGGTTAGGGTTAGGGTTAGGGTTAGGGTTAGGGTTAGGGTTAGGGTTAGGGTTAGGGTT